>NW_005371920.1:882974-991173 GCF_000412655.1 Myotis brandtii | reverse complement strand
TCTCTCTCATCACTGATGTTTCTATCTCTCCCTCTCCCTTCCTCTCTGAAATCAGTAAAAATAAATTTTAAAAAAGAAAAGCTTCCCTGAGGAAGTGGCATTTAAGCTAAAATTTGGAGGGGAGGGGATGAAGAAAATGAAGGTGTGGTGAGGGGAGTGCCCAGAAGAGAGAGGGAGAAAGAGTATAACTGGAAAGTATACTGCATACAGAAAGAAAAACATAAACAAAAACCCTGTGGCAGAGAAGTATAAACGGCCCTGAGTAAAGAGAGCAAGCCAGTGGAACTGGAGTGAGTGGATGAGTAGCGGAGAGTTGTGGGGTAAGTGAAGGCAGGAAAAGTAGGCCTGTTAGGTGAGAAGAAGGATCTAGATGTTATCCTATGATCAATGGGAACCCACAGAAGGGGAACAATAGGATCAGCTTTGCCTTTTTTTTTTAAACATATATCAAGATACATTTGTAAATACAAGCAGCAGAAGCTCATAAATGTCACACACATATTTTTTTTAAAGCACAGTGTGTAATCACTACATAACAGTGCAAATATAAACACGAGTGTTGATGGGGTGGGAGCAGCGGGGTGGTGGGCCGAGCTGGAGTCTGGGAAGGCATGCGTAAGTTGCCTTTCTGTTTGTTTCTGAGGACTAATGTTCATCTGATTTGACGCCAAGGTAGCATTTGGATAAGCCAGGATAAAATCCCCATTTAAAACACGCCCCCTTCTTCAGAAGCTTCAAAAGAAAATTTCTCAAATTTCCACCAAGACGAACCTCACATGTGGGTGGTGTTGGGGACCACCCACAAGGCGTGATCTGCGAAGTGCTGGAAGACTACTCGTGTTCGGTGTAAACTCTCTCCTCCAGTGGTGCCTAAGATGCTACCATCACGATTCTGTTCTGCCGAATCTTCCTTCAGTTACCAAGTATGCTAGCACAGAGCAGCCCCCTGGGTCCATTCTGCCTTCCTGGGACAGAATGCATTGTTTCTGTTTCCTCAGGGATGGGAGGGTTTGAAGCTTTTTCAGACCACTAACCACAGAGAGCATGGAGGGGCCAGGAGACTGGGCAGGGTCCAGAGAGTGACCGTCAAAGGAGCCCAAGTTCCTTTGACGTCATCCCTTCGTTTGGGGCTGGCCCTGTGATCAGCTGGTGTGTACGCTATGGACATAGGTATAAATGTGTGTGCATTTATACAGCACAGGTATATGGATATACTTAGGGCATGTTCATGACTTTATAACATGGGAAGCAATCATGGGAAGCAATACAGGTCCTGAGATTGGACCCACCTGGGTTCAGATCACAAGCTCTATAACCCTAGGAAAGTCACGGAACCTATCTTATGGGGCGGTTGGGAGGATGTAGAGATAATCTGTTTGAAGTCTTGGCACTGGTCCATGGCATACAGCAAGTGCCACACAAAAGTTACTGTTAGGGCTATGCGTGTGCTTGTCCCTGTGCAAGCATACGTGTGCATGTGCATGTAGGTGCAGATTTGGGCGTCTAAGGGAGTGTGTTTAAGAACAAGAGAGGAAAGGAGGGAGAATGTTGCCCGCCTGCGCCCGCAGCAGTTCAGACACCAGAGCAGACCCGGGGGGGGGGGGATATACTATTGCCCATGTTTTCTTCTGTGATTATTATGATTTCATGCCTTACATTTGAATTTTTTTTATCTATTTTTGATTTTTTTCTTGTGTATGGTGTAAGTTGGTAGTCTAGTTTTATTTTTTTTTTGCATGTACCCATCTAATTTTCTTTCGTTGTAGTGTTTTTGTAAGGTTTTGGAATTAGTTAATGCTGACTTCTTAAAAGGGGTGGCAAGTATTCTTCCCTCTTGAATTTTTTGAAATAGCTTGCGGAGGATAGGTGTTAATTCATCTTTTAATGTTTGATAAAACTCCCATGTGAAGCCATTTGATCCAGGACTTTTGATTGCTGGGAATTTCCTTTTTCTTTTTCCTTTCCAATTTGGATACCTTTTCTCTTTTTCTTTTTTTTGTAAATAATTCTTTATTATTGAAAGTACTAGAGGCCCGGTGCACAAAATTCATGCACGGGGGGGGGGGGGGGGGGGGCGGGCAGCTCCCAGAGAAAAGAGCTCAGCTTTGCCCAGTGGGAATGAGGAGGGATAGCAAAGGGCCTCAGCCTGCCAGAGGCTTCCTGATGCGCACAGGATCTATAAAAGTGGAGGGATGAGAGAATGTTGAAGCTCAAAAAAACCCTCTATAAAAGGAGATTTTTTTTAAAGGAGTTAAAAATGGTCTCTAAAATTGACACGTATCCAAATTAGGCCTCTAATTTGCGCCAACCTGAAGCTCTCCCCTAGCTTGAGCTTCATTTATGTTTCCTTTTTCAAAACTGATTTGGAAGAACTTTGGAAAATGTGAACCACTACAATCTGTTCTCAGGCCTCTTGTTCCCCTCTTAAGATCTGCCCAAGGAGCTGTATCTAAGTGCTTTCTGCATCATAAAGATAGGCCATCCTATGTTGAGAGAGAAGACCCAGGAAAAAGCAACACCCAGTTTTTAGTCCAGGTTCTGCCCTTAACTCATTGGGCAACTTCAAGGAATCTCTTGATCTCTCTGAGCGTGGCTGCTTCATCTGCAAAAGGCGTTGATTGGTCCATTTGGGTGATTATCTTTTGACTTCCTGACATAGCAGAGGAGGGTTAGCTCCCTTCAAATATCTCTCCTCCCCTTAAAGCTGTATCACCATATGACATCGTAGTTAAGAGTGCAGACCACCTGCCTCCTGCTAGCTGTGACTCCTGGGATGAGCTATTTAATCTCTCTGTGTCTTAGTTTTGTCCTTTGTAAAGGAGGGTAAAGAAGAGAGTAGTGTATCATCGAGTTGTTAAAAGGATGAAATGAGTTGATAGAAGTGAAATATTTAGAACAGTGCTCGGCACAGGTAAGGACTACTCTAGTTTTGAGTAATATTATTATTATTTACTTTATGAAATAACTTTAACTTTACATGAAACAATGTCATTGATAAATCAAAAAATAAAGGTATAAGCATTATTTGGGGCTATGAAAAGTCTCTAGGGGGTCAGGGGAGAGCTGGGACCATTGCTTTTTCTTTTTTAAAACCCTATTGTGCTTTGATTTTTGAAGGATGTGTATGTACTACCACGACACTTTTTTTTTTAAATTTAAAGAGACTGAACAAAAAGATCACGGAAGTCCCTCTCAAATCTCTAAATTCAAGAACTGGCTACAATTATTAAGAAGCAGTACTTTTTGGGTGGCCGGCTTATCTCTGTTATGAAAGCTACCGTCCATATGTTTGGCCTTTTCAAGAACTTCTTATAAAGGTTTTAAATAAGCACAATCACCTTCTGGTGTTTATAACTGAACGTGTTTCCACTTCTTGGATAGGAGAGAAACTGAGAAAGGTGAAAACATAAACTGTAAATACTCGGCCTTCGGGGCTCACCTAGACTTTGCCCCTTAGAATCTTTTCCCAGAAATTGACTCAGTTACAGAAAGGAAGGATCAGTAGCAGAGAGCGAACTCAAAGAAAACCTGCTGCTGGCCGCCCAGCAGTGAAAGGGTTAACTGGGCTGGGCAAGGCGATCCCTTGATATGAGTAAGACTCAGAGTTGTTAAAGTTTTCAAAGCAGAGGCAGCAGCCGGCAGGCAGCGTGGCTCCTGGCTCCGGGGAAAAGCAAAGCGAGTTGGAGGGAGCCTGACAGAGCAGACCGAGGATCAGGATCCAGCTGAGCTAAACTCAGCTGGGGTTACAAGCTCAAGGTTAGTGGCTGCCGCACACCTCCCCAGCGCTGACATCTTTGGGGAGTTGTCTCGGGAATGCGAGGCGCCATCTCTCATCCTGGTGTGTCAGGTCTGCTCTGCTTCCTAGAGCGCCCCCCACCCCCCCTCCTGCCCAACCTCCCGGCTGCTGCCTTCACCCAAGCCTCTGCAATGGCAACAGTGAGGGACAGCTGACCTATTCCCAGGAGGCTTTTCTAAAGGAAACTTTCTGGAAAACAGACACACACACACACACACACACACACACACACACACACACACACCTGTATACTCTGCTCCGCCTTGTTATTTACGCAATCCAGAATTGCTATCTGCTTCAGTTGAAACTGAGAACAACTGTCAAAGTAACTAAACAGGCTGCTTGACTTTATCTTGTGGGAGGAATACTGCCTCTGAGGCTATGGTCTCTGTCTTTGAAAACCGGTTTCTAGTTGCTTTTCTTGTACCTTTGCTAGAACAGAGTGCAGGGGGAAGATGCACTGTGAAGGAAATATTTCTGCATCTATCTGCATGAGCTTCAGATAAACGTATCCACGTAACCTTAACTTACCTGCATGTGCTGCAGATGATAAACTTAAACCTCGGGGAGGGAGGACGGGGAGATAGTAGCAGCTCCACACACACTGCATTCTGAGGGCGCTCTGAATGACAGCTGAGACTGCCCGTCTGGAGGGGTAAAGGACCCCCTTCGAGCCTGGCTGGGAGAGGGCATGGGGGTGCCACTTCCTAGGCCAGTGTTGTCTCCATGCTCTCGCCTTGCACATGGGAGGCAGTGAGTAAGTTGTCGCTGAGCTGAATGCTCCCTCGGATCCTCCAGCAGCAGGAGTCGGTCTTGTACCTGCCAGCACTGAATCAGAATGAGTCACTGAAACTTGGGTGCTGGCACAAAGTGCTCGCAAACTGCCTGGTGAGACACTGCCTCCATGTAGGTGGAATCTCTCTCTCTCTCTCTGAGCACTCACATTTCTCCTCTCTTCCTCTCTCCCTCAAACAGGCAGGAGTTTAGACGCTCTCAAGAGCTCGTCTCTGCTCCCTTGGCTCGGCTGACCCTACCATGTGGAATCTGCCCCTCCGGGTCAGGACTAGCGTTTTAAAATAAGATGGATGATTTGACGTTACTTGATCTCCTGGAGTGCCCCGTGTGCTTGGAAAAGCTCGATGTCACAGCCAAAGTCCTCCCTTGCCAGCACACCTTCTGCAAACCATGTCTCCAGAGGATCTCCAAGGCCCACAAGGGGCTGCGCTGCCCCGAATGCAGAACCCTGGTGTTTGGCAGCATCGAGGCGCTGCCGGCCAACCTGCTGCTCGTGCGCCTTCTGGACGGCGTGCGCTCGGGGCCGAGCTCCGGGAGAGGGGGCTCCTTCCGCAGGCCTGGCGTGCTGGCCTTGCAGGACGGCAGGAAGAGCAGGACTCACCCCAGAGGTCTGCAGGCCAGCCCGTTCCGACTCGTGCCCAACATCAGAATCCACATGGATGGGGTAAGCAAGATCTCCTTTGTTCTTTCGTGTCCACCTGGAGGTTGGATTTGTGTGTGCCAGCAGTTAGGGTTTATCGCTTTCAGTTACGTTTCAAAAGCGGTGCCGCCAGGATTCCTGAGAGATAAGTTTCTGTGGGCAGTGATCCTTCGACTGAAATTTGGTGGGATCCTGACCTATCTAATCCTTCCTGTGATTCTTAGAATTGTGAAAGCTTCCTGGTCCCTCGTGCAGACGGTAGTAGGATAAGGAAAGCCTCCTTGATTATATTGTTGGTCTTTCACTTCTGTCCTGAGGCCAACCCAGTGCCTGGAAAAGGCACGAAGGATGGGGAAGAGAGGGGAAAACAAATCCAACTGCTTGTTGCTTTGGGGAATCTCTGAGAAGTTTCCAAATGTCAGGTTCTGTTTGCATGCTACCCAAATCCATCTTCCCGCCCCCACCCCCATCCGGCCATAAAGTGCTATTATGATTATGACAGTGTTCATTCACAATCCATTCAAAGCTATTAACTCTTGCGGCCCGGAGGTGGTGCAGGAGGGAGCGTCTGTGTGGGTGGACTGACTGACAGGAAGGCTGGGGAGTACAACGGATGTGTCTTACTTTACAAAATGAACAAAACACATAAAATGCACGTCAGTGGCTGCAGTATAAAAGCAAACGGAGCCAGTAGCCATGTAGGACATGACCCAAGGATGCTTTTGGTGTTTGGACAGTGCGATCGCTCTGTCCAGCCGGGCAGGCGCATCCCGGGGACTTTGTCTGACCTGGCGGGGAGCCTTGTTGGGGGAAGCTGTGCTAGGGCACATCTCTCAGGAAGGATGTGGTCCTTGCCAGTCCAGCAGGACAATTTGCACTGTCACCCCAGCAGTCAGTGCGCCAGAGTGGACTTGGCAAGCTGTGGCCTGAGTCGCTGGCATACTTAGAAAGTCAAAGCTGCGTGCTGTGATGTCTCACCTAAAGCGAGCTTTCATACTGGCCGCTGAGTCCCAGGACTCCCCTCGGGGAAGAGTAGCAGTGGGAGGGAGTGTCTTCCCGATTCCTTCCCAGCCGAGAGCAGGCTAGTGCTGTGCATTCAAACAGTTTTCTAAACTATTTCTTGTAACAGCTCACCCCTCCTTTGCTTCACGGTGCCTTCAAGCCCCCGGGCAGTAGGAGAGTGTGGGAACATTCAAAAGTGTGAGCGGGAAGAAGCGGGCATTGGCATGAATTCATCACTGCAGACTTTTCATCGCCACTGTGCCTGTGTGTGTGAAACACATTCCAGAAGAGGGCCTGGCACCCTTCTTGGAGGCTCCCCACTAGGCCTAGCCATCCGTCAGCATCCACGGGCTTGGGAAAGGCGGGGTGGGGGTGGATTATAGAGAATCTCATAGAGAATGGGCTCTATCTCCAGCGGCAAAACTCCCTTTGAATTCCTAAGACCCAGCAACCTCTCCCCTCCCCCACGCTGCAGAGTCGGACTTGCCTCTTGGCAGAGCGTCATTACTCACCAAGAATGTGTTGCCAGACTGGGAGGAGGCAGGTCCCTTATCGCTGCTGAATGTGTTTGTTCATGTTTTTGTCTTTTTCCATGTGGCTATATTGCTAAGAAAAGGTAGCAACGGATGGATCCACAGCTGCCAAGTTGTTGTGCCCTAGAGGATTCCAGGCCCCTCCTGGCAGAGGGAGTTGTGGGGATCAGGGCTGGTCCTACGTAAGAGACAGCCGCTAAGATACTGCATGTCCCTGGAACTCTTTCACAGGGACTTGTAACATCAGAGCAAGGTGCCAGTGACAGCCCCTCCCCCACGTCTCACCAGACAAGTCCTGCCCGTGAGGCTGAAACAAGGAACCAAGCCCTTTCAGCAAGGACCTGGTTTCCTAAGGATGCCAGCAAGCAGGGCTGGCAGCCACCCCATCCACGCCTTTTCTTCGTTTTCTTGAGCCTGCCTTTCCTACCTTTGCCACACCTCATCCCTGTAGCCTCTCTCAGTAGGGACATGAACAGACTCATTCCTGGATGTAATGATGGCTGTCATTCTGCAACCTGTTCTCCCAAAATACAGCTTTCTTTCCTGTATGTGTGAGAGCAGCCATGCCTCCCTCAGATCAGAGAATTGAGGATGGTCGGGGCTGCCCCACTCTGTTCTGAGAGTCAGCAGAGTGGGCTTGCACCCTCACCCAGAAGACTCACCCTCTGGCCTCAGTTTACCCAATCCAGTCTCAGCAATTAATAACACTCGCTACCCACCTGCTTCCACATACTCAGATCACCTTAGAAAACATTCGCTATGGAATGCATATGCATGACATGAAATGCAAAGCATCGTTTTTATCATTAATTTAAACTTACTGTATGACTTCGGGCAAGCCACTTAAGTTTGCTGGGTCTCAATTTAAATTTCTGTAAAATAGGAAAATGCATTGTAAAAACAGAGAGCTATCCCTAGGCCTAACTAATTAGTGTTTACCAAGCACTTTGAGATCCTTAGATGAAAGGCATTTGGAAGATCATTATCAGAGTAAACATTGTTATTGACTGTCTATTGTGCCCTGCTGTGCATGAGGCATTCTACAAAACACAGAAGGAGTGATAGCCCTTGCTGGAGAGCATCATAAGTGTTGTTATTGAAGTTGAGTCCATGATGAGTCCAGACCAGGGTGATACTAAGTATAAAGTGCCTCCTCTACGGGGACATAAATGACCTGTTGTCACAGGTACCACTTTGTAAAACACCTCTTCCAGAGGCCCTCATGTCAGCCGGTATTCTGAAGGAGCAAGTTTCACTTCCTGTCCGTGAGCTCTCAAGTCCAAAGTCTTCCCTGCTCACTCTAGTGAACATAGGCTCCTCTGATGAACAAGCTCATCAAGATCTTTTGGTGTGGTGCTCCTTGTGCCAGCCAGCATGCGAGGGTGGAACCAGCAGTCCCACTTCACGGTGCCAGCCCAAGACAGAAAAAACGGCCCATTGTGCCTACCTGTCTAAAACCCTCCCAAGCCTATTGTGTAAAAAGGAAACTTGAGAAATGGCTGTAGGTTTCTACAGCGTGCAATTATTTCAGACCAGCAGGTAAGATCAACAGACTCCTGGGAGGCCCGTGACTGGAAACCCCACTGGTTCCTATTCCTTCCCAGACTGCCATCAAGCCAAAGGTCCTTTGCAAGCCTTTGAGAAGATTTTGGGCTCCTGAGTAGCTGATCTCTCTTCCTCCTCACTCTGATACCCTTTAATAGTATTTCTGAATTAAGATGGGCAAGAAGGCGATGAAGCGAAGTGTTTGCGAGCTTAGGTTTGAAAATACCAGTATTCAAATCTTGCTTCTTCTCCTCAATAGTGTAATTTCAGTGAGTCACATAAACCTCAGGGCCTCCAATTCTCCATCCATAAATTGGAGGTAATAGTAATACCTGCTTCAGAGTGTTGTTGTGAAAAATAAATGAGATGATTCATGTCACTTAGCTCTTAGCACAGTGACTGGCTCAGATTAAGTGCTCCATAAGTGTTACCTGTTGTTATTGAAGTGACTCAACACTTTCCACTCTAAATTACACGCCCTCTTTCACCCCTTAAGTGTTAACTAGGTGTCTTCCAGAGACGGTTCTTGGTACCCTAACTTCTGGCTTGTTTTGTTTCCAAATGATCCATGGCCATGAATCAGGTGTGTGATTCTTCCCGCATATGCTGACTTGGCAGCTCGCTTCCAAGACCCTGTAGGAGCTAGGAGTTGATTCTAGGAGGACACTTGCCAGCTAACATCACTTCTGCAAACAGCAAGCTCAAAGGAACACCATATGCAGGGCAAGACCCTGGTCCACTTCCCAGAATCACCCATTCTTCATTAACTTCCATCTTTCCCCTGCTTCCCACTACCCACAACACAACGGGTGCCGCCCTGGGTCTGGCAGGGCTGGACTTTCTCCCTTCTTTGTTGAGCAGCATGCCAACCACACACATTCCTGTCTCACTTGCCCTACCTCAGCGAGAACACACCTGCCACCTCCAGCACACAGACCAGGTGACTGTCTCCCAGAAACTTTTTCAGCTGGTGTTGCAAGCAACCGAGGGGGAAAATGAGGTCAGAGAGCACACAGGGGAATTGGGGCTGGTAGAAACCAGAAGGAAACCAGCCCCCATTTCTGAGTCTCAGCTGTTGTGTCCGGCAGCAAAGCCGTGACACAGACAGTGGTTTTTGCTACATTTGCAAAGGGACTGAACCATCCCAGGCCCCTACAAACAGCAGGCAGGTGTCACCTGGGTCAGCAGGGACCACATGGGGCAGATGGAGGGAGACAAAGGCAGGACCTGGGGCTGAGAATTCAGGAGATACATACAGATGGCTCTCCAGCTTCACACACATTTGCAAACCTTTTGAAAGACCACATGGCCCCATACTGGCTCTGCCCCCAAAATCTCTTGACATACCTCCTTGCTAGTTACAACTCTCTCCCTTTAATTCCTTACTGTAGTGTTTAAGGATTGTGGTCAAATGGAGCAGGGTCTGTGCTGGGATTCAATTATTTGTTAGCTGTGAGGCCTTAGGCAAGTCACTTAACCTCTCTGACCATCAGCTTCCATTTTTGTATAATGGAAATAACAATAGCATACATATATCATAAGGCTATTAAAAGATTAAAATGAGATAATGTATGTAAAAAGCTTAGTACACATGCCTGGTACATAATAGATGCTAATAAATGTTAGCAACAGCAAATAACAATAATAATAGAGGAGGAAGTCTGCTGGCATTGGATCTGGAGTTCTTTGCACCCACATATAAACATGCAGATATTGCCATTAAAATTTTAAGGAAAGGGAATAGCAAAAGTAAAGGGAGTTCTCAAAAAGACAAAACTGTAGTGATGGGAAACTGGTTTTCAGTGGTTGCCAGGGGTTATGGGTTAGGAGAGGATGTGACGCTATAAAGGGACAGCATCAGGGAGATGAAACTATTCTGTATCTTATTTGTGGTGGCAGCTAAATGAGTCTATATATGTGTTAAAATTCATAGAAATATATACCACAGGGAAAAAGTCAATTTTACTGTATGATAGATAATGTTTAAAATAGTTTTTAAAAGGGAGCTCATGAACATTTCCTTTCGTCTCTGCCTGATTTTCACCTAGCCCACCGATTTCCTTCCATCTCTGTGGGTATTGGACCAATGCTATTTCTGAGAAGGACTTCGCCATCATTTACATGGTCAGGGTCATCCCTGTATGTGGGCTCCTTTCTGTGTTCGCAAGCCATTCTGTTACCTGCTTCAGTTTTCCCATCAGTTAAAGGTGTCTGGCCAAACAGTGGATGAACACAACAGCTCGTTCCCCAGGGGATGGCCTAGTCAGAAGAGGAGGGCAGGAGGTTCTCCTTGCTCAACCTCAATTATCCACCATGTGCAACCGGGGGCATGTCACCTCAGGCATTAGGCAACGCATATTTTTTGTGTTGTTTTCACTTCCTCTTATAAAAGGTTGCATGCCACATGTCCCTTCATACTCTAAAGAGATTATGGAATGAGGGAAAGTGCTTGTTTCGCCCTTGACTGGAGAAGAGCATCCTCATCCACCCCTTCCAGATGCCATTGCATAGCTTTGGGCTTAGCTGGGACCAGCTCAAATACAGCTCTCTTCAGTGTCTTCATCTTCTCCCTTTCTCTCTCATTTTAATTCAGGCTTACATATTTGACCTGCCTTTCACAAGTGTATACTGTACGCTACTAATGGATGTTCCATAGATCTCCAGGGTTAAGAATAAAACAGACTTAAATATCATTATTACTTTTTGCTGCAGGACTTTTCAGAACTTTTAGCATGACTTGTGAATGTCTAAGCCAGTGATGGCGAACCTTTTGAGCTCGGCGTGTCAGCATTTTGAAAAACCCTAACTTAACTCTGGTGCCGTGTCACATATAGAAATTTTTTGATATTTGCAACCATAGTAAAACAAAGACTTATATTTTTGATATTTATTTTATATATTTAAATGCCATTTAACAAAGAAAAATCAACCAAAAAAATGAGTTCGCATGTCACCTCTGACACGTGTGTCATAGGTTCGCCATCACTGGTCTAAGCAGTAAATTATAATAAGGAATGTTTCCCAAATTTCTATGGCAGCGGCACCCTTGTCCGCCCTTTTATTAGCACCTTGAGTAATATTAATTGTCCATGGAACAAACGTTGGGAAATGTTGTCTCATACTAATGCAGAGATAGCTGAGCCCCAAAGAGAACTCTTATTATAATAGTTACAGATATTGACTCATTCCAAGAGGAGGTTTCGGTAAGTTCCTGCCATTAGAAGATATTTTTGGAAAACTTATCACCACCTTCTGCAGTATTTATTTAGCTCCCATAAGTAGCTTCTGGCCATAGGCAATGTGGGAATCTATACAGCAAGGCCAAGATTCTCACCTTCCAGTGCTTACTGTCTAATGGTAAAAACAACCAGTCAGTATACATCTATGTATGTATACACACAGATGTGCACACACATGCATACTATAGTATATTTGACTTAAAGATATTATCCATTGTAAGATATATTGTTTAGTTATAGCCCTTAAAGGAAAAAAGAAACACTATCATGTTAGATATTCACTGTTAAGATACATCCAATTTTAGAAGCAGTAAGATATGAAAAAAGAAGTGTCTTACTAAAGAGTACATATTGTCTGATTCCATTTATATAAAATTTTAGAAATGGCAAAACGATAAACTATAGTGATTTGGGAGGTAATGCAAATGTTTTATATGATGGTACATAGGTTTGTCTAAATTCATCAAACTGTACACTTAAAAATAGTGCATTTTTGTATGTAAATTACAACTCAATAAGGTTAAGACAAAGAAGCCTTAGACTATAGAAATGATGATCTATGAAAATGTCAGACAGTTTGAGGGAATGAAGCGTGGCCAATGAAAAGAAGCTTCCTAGAAACAGTAGGTGTTTTAATGGTCAGGAAGGACATAGTCAAAGGACAAAGAGGCAGGGTCCATTCTGGACACGTGGGTGCCAGGAAAGGCAGGACAGGACCTGTCCAACAGAAGGACGGCTGGAAGAGAGGGAGAAGGAAACAAATAGAGAAGAGACTGGGTGACTGGAGACCTGCTTCAAAACCACCACTAGGAAGGCACATGCCAATTACTCTGTAATAGTCTCTCCACAGCCCACTGGTCACATGCCATCACATGGCCCATGGGCTGTATTTGCCTGATGGATGCCATGCAGCCAAACAAGGTATTTCTGCTCCAAGTGGATGGCTAGGTAAGTGAGGAGCAGTCTCCACTTCACCGGCAGACAGCCATTCTTTTCCATTGAAATGGTCAGGTGTCCTGCTAACCCTCGCATGCAGGAACACCAACCAGCAATGCCAAAGTAAGTGGTAAAACAGGAAAGCAAAGACAAACCCATCCTACATGAGCAGCTTCCTGCAACTTCGTTCAGAGTCAGCCCCCAGGGTCACACCACTCCAGATCCCCGCTCAGAAGCCAGGGCATTCAATAGACTGCTCCTAAGCACTTACTCTGTGCTAGGCTCTGCCTTGAAAGCTCACACCATCAAAAGCTCATTCCAGAGATGCTCACAGGCTCAGACTCCAGGACTCAAATAGTAGCTGAGTTCACCTCTGAGCTCTCTCATTTCTCCAGTCTTTTTTACAAGCACAAGGAGAACAGGCAAGTTGTCTTATCTTTCAATACTGTGCTCCGAGCAGCCAGCCTACAGCTTGGCTCATATCAGGAGCCTCAAAATATTTTTGGAATGGGTGAATAAATGCATGGTACACTTCATGGCATCACAGAATGACTCCTCCTGATACAGAAATGATCACTTCCTGAGTCAGGCCATTACAGAGCTGTGTGAGGAGTGCACAGCACGTTATATTAGGCATAAAGTCATGTGGAGACGGAAATAGTCTAGATGTGGGTTACCCAACTATGTACCTTTTTCATGACAAATAGTACTCTCCTGAAAACACAGTGGGCCAGGTTCAAAACCACTTAGCTCATGAGTAGCTAACCCTTAGAAGACAGGAAATGGCATTCCATATATGGCTAAACTTCTGCATCAGACACCACAGATTTCATGTGCTCCTTTGATCTTGGGGGAACACTTGATCTTGACTTAATTGACACTTAGTCACAGGGATACCAGTGACAGAAAGGAAGAGTCTCTAAAAGATTTTGCTGTTGAATTAGGCGCTAAATTGACCTGAACTCCTATATGAAGGGAAGATAGCATTTCAGGTAGGAACGTGGCCCCTATACCTCTCATGCTGCCCAACCTACATCATATCTGTATATATAGAACACACAGAGCATATTTGCCATTTTAGCCATTTGTATGTGTATAGTTCAGTGGCATTAAGTACATGTACATTGTTGTGCAATCCTCACCACTCTCCATCTCCACAACTTTTCCACCATCCGGTCCTGGCTCTTTGTACCCAGTAAACAATAACCCTCCTCCCACCATTGTCCCTAGTACAAAACTTCTTTCTGGATAAGAGGAATCATGTTTTAGTGTCATATTTAAAACATGTATTCCAATTTTCTGCTGCTTCTGCCCTTAGACTTCCAATAAGATCAGAAAACAAGGTAACACTATGATTCAGAATAAAGGCTCTCCGTTTGTGTGTCCTGGCCGTGTGCTTCTGGGCAAGTTACGGAGCAACTCTGGACATCGTTGCTGTAAAATGGAAAGAGCAAGCTCACCTCACAGGGTTACTGGGAGGATCTAACGAGGTGATACCTATAAAGACAGGGTCTGGGCAAAGCAAGCTCCTAGTGAAGGTTAACTGTCTACCTGCACTTACCCTGGTTGGCTAAGCTTTTAAAGTGCCAACACACAGACTGGGCTGCTGCTTTATTGCACGTAGACGTGGGGGTAAGAGTGACCACAGCATCATACGGAGCATAAATAAAGAGCATTCTTGTGAAGTTCTTAGCACAGAGCATGACACTGTCAGCTCAGTGGCAATAAATGTGGGGCATCTTTATTTTCATTTTCGGTGTCTCATTCTTTCATCAGACGTGTAGGGGATACCTTTCATGTGTAAGACCCTTTGCTGGGTCCCAATGAAGAACAAAAGCAAGTAATATATGGCCCTTGTCCTCAAAGAGCTCCTGGTCTTTTGGGAGACGGCCACATAGACTAGTAATTATGATGCTCTTGATAAATCTTAAAAAAGGACTTACTGTGCGTCAGGCACTGGGTCAAGCAGTTTACCTACAGAATCTCACTTCACTCCTACAACTCGCTGAGATGGATGCCACTGTGTTCTCTACACATAAGAAGTCTGTGCTCAATAGTGATACAGATCAAAATGTAAACGTTCAAAAGGGTAGTTATTGATCAGAAAACAAGGTAACACTATGATTCAGAATAAAGGCTCTCCGTTTGTGTGTCCTGGCCATGTGCTTCTGGGCAAGTTACGGAGCAACTCTGGACATCGTTGCTGTAAAATGGAAAGAGCAAGCTCACCTCACAGGGTTACTGGGAGGATCTAACGAGGTGATACCTATAAAGACAGGGTCTGGGCAAAGCAAGCTCCTAGTGAAGGTTAACTGTCTACCTGCACTTACCCTGGTTGGCTAAGCTTTTAAAGTGCCAACACACAGACTGGGCTGCTGCTTTACTGCGTGTAGACGTGGGGGTAAGAGTGACCACGGCATCATACGGAGCATAAATCAAGAGCATTCTTGTGAAGTTCTTAGCACAGAGCAAGACGCTGTCAGCTCAGTGGCAACAAATGTGGGGCATTTTTATTTTCATTTTCGGTGTCTCATTCTTCATCAGATGTGTACAGGATACCTTTCATGTGTAAGACCCTTTGCTGGGTTCCAATGAAGAAAAAAAGAAGTAATATATGGCCCTTGTCCTCAAAGAGCTCCTGGTCTTTTGGGAGACGGCCACATAGACTAGTAATTATTATGCTCTTGATAAATCTTAAACAAAGGACTTACTGTGCGTTAGGCACTGGGTCAAGCAGTTTACCTACAGAATCTTTCACTCCTACAACTTCACACACACACACAGAAGTATTTTAATTGGTTGCCAAGGCAATGCAGCTGATTAGTGGCACGGAGCAGGAACAGAACTCTGCAGAGCTGTGTTCAGGAAGGTTGTTCTGTGTTCTCTACACATAAGAAGTCTGTGCTCAATAGTGTTACAGATCAAAATGTAAATGTTCCTGTATTTGTGTTTAGGGTAGTTAGAAAAACAAGGCTGCAATAAAGCTTGCTGGGGACTTTTGCTTAATAAACAGGAATGGCAGAGAGATGGAGGGACAGAAGGGAAAACTTCCCTTCCTGGCTCTCTGGAGAAGCAGGAGAGATCATCCTCTGGATTTTAACTGTCTCTTTGGAGTGGTTCCATGTTTGAAGGAAGGAGGAATAGGGTGATGGAAGGAGTGAAGGAGGTGACAGGGGTCTCTTCTTCTTGAGAGATTATAACAAGGTTCTAGGATGCAGGAGCATGAAATTTAGCAAAAAGAACATTTCCCATCTCCTCCTTTTATTTCCCTTTGTATTGGAAAAGAATTCGCAATGCAACCTTTTTTGTTTTTGTTTTGTTTTTGTTTT
The DNA here is from genome assembly GCF_000412655.1 of Myotis brandtii. Classification (NCBI taxonomy): domain Eukaryota; kingdom Metazoa; phylum Chordata; class Mammalia; order Chiroptera; family Vespertilionidae; genus Myotis; species Myotis brandtii. Next base: position 975,358 of record NW_005371920.1, on the reverse strand, counting down.
CTGAAATTTTGAAGCACTGGGATTTTTATTTTCATAATCATAAAACTTTGTGGTTAAGACATGTCCTGGATTTCCTAACTTCTCTGTGCCACTCTGTATATCAAGGCCTAAAGAATCAAACAAACTTCATCACCTTATGTGTTTGTCTCGATTGCTTGGACAAGGAGGGAGGGACCAGGAAAGGGAGAAGCGGGAGAGGAGGTGGACAGGGTTATTAATCAACACCTTAATAACTACGACCCTCACACGGCACACACCATGTGCTCAGGAGCTCCTGGTGTCTCTCCTGAGGCCAGAGGAAGGGAGACAGACGGGCCATTTTGTCCCCAGGATCCCTTCCAACCCCTGTCCTGTGGACAAGGGTGTTTCTTGACTTAAGGCCAGGTGTGTTAGCAGTGGCATGTAGGTGCTCGCAGGGGATTCAGAGGTAATTGGGAGGTGAAAAAAAGAAGCCAAACCAGAATGCAGAACACCATCCACGGACTGGCATGCCACAGCCCTCCGAGCAGGTTGCCCTGGTTTTGCAGAATTAAGGACGATATCAACACACACACACAGAAGTATTTTAATTGGTTGCCAAGGCAATGCAGCCGATCAGTGGCATGGAGCAGGAACAGAACTCTGCAGAGCTGTGTTCAGGAAGGTTGTTCGGCTGTGATATTAATAAGCGCTTGGGTATGAGAAAAACAAGGCTGCAATAAAGCTTGCTGGGGACTTTTGCTTAATAAACAGGAATGGCAGAGAGATGGAGGGACAGAAGGGAAAACTTCCCTTCCTGGCTCTCTGGAGAAGCAGGAGAGATCATCCTCTGGATTTTAACTGTCTCTTTGGAGTGGTTCCATGTTTGAAGGAAGGAGGAATAGGGTGATGGAAGGAGTGAAGGAGGTGACAGGGGTCTCTTCTTCTTGAGAGATTATAACAAGGTTCTAGGATGCAGGAGCATGAAATTTAGCAAAAAGAACATTTCCCATCTCCTCCTTTTATTTCCCTTTGTATTGGAAAAGAATTCGCAATGCAACCTTTTTTGTTTTTGTTTTGTTTTTGTTTTCTGAAATTTTGAAGCACTGGGATTTTTATTTTCATAATCATAAAACTTTGTGGTTAAGACATGTCCTGGATTTCCTAACTTCTCCGTGCCACTCTGTATCCCAAGGCCTAAAGAATCAAACAAACTTCATCACCTGATGTGTTTGTCCTGATTGCGTGGACAAGGAGGGAGGGACCAGGAAAGGGAGAAGCGGGAGAAGAGGTGGACAGGTTATTAATCAACACCTTAATAACTACGACCCTCACACGGCACACACCATGTGCCAGACACTGGGACAAATAAGCTAGGCGTCCTTGAATCCTCCCAACAACCCTTAGAAGTCCGAGGTATTATCCTAGTTGACAGATGCAGAAACTTCTAAGAAGTGGCGGAGCCAAGATTTGAACCAGGTCTACCTGCATCTAGAGCAGCCGTGGGCAAACTACGGCCCGTGGGCCGGATCCCGCCCGTTTGAAATGAATAAAACTAAAAAAAAAAAAAAGACCGTACCCTTTTATGTAATGATGTTTACTTTGAATTTATATTAGTTCACACAAACACTCCATCCATGCTTTTGTTCCGGCCCTCTGGTCCAGTTTAAGAACCCATTGTGGCCCTCGAGTCAAAAAGTTTGCCCACCCCTGATCTAGAGTCTGGGCTCTTAACCAGGTCAGTCAGGGTTAAGACAAACCCATTGTTCGCTTGGAGCCGCATGGAGCCCTGCACCATCTGCGGTTGCCGGTGAGTTCCCATTGGCTCCAATGCCATCATTCTAATGTTGATAAGCTTCTGGAGCATGATGTAATCCATAGGCAGTCCAGCTCCATGTTGATGATAATGCTATGTCTTAACCAGGTACCACTTGGTCAGAAATTTAAGGCTTTAGTACAAGTGAGTCTAGGTGACTGGAGAGGGGGAAATGGAGTCAGAGAAAAGAGGAGGGTAGGGCATGGGAAAGGCAGAAAAGGCACATGTAAGATCTAGATGGGCAACAGAAACCAAGAAGGAATAAGGAGGAAGGGAGGTAAGCTGCAGGGGGAAGCAAGTGTGCAAGGGAGGACTACTTGGAAGACACGACCAGCTCTGATCCAGAACTTGTCTGCTTTTCCTGAAATGTAAACAGAGTCAGGACAAAATATTTCTGCCCCATTTATTTCAGAAACCTGTCATCTGGATAGACATCATGGTCCATCAAAGGTGGGGAAAATAAGAGCCTGAAATTCAGGAAAGGCAGCTTCTAATCCTTTCTTAGCTGAGAATCAACCAGGTGACCCCACCTATAGCTGAGTGTTTAATAAACGTTAGCAATTCCTACAGTTAGAGAAAAAGTCCCAGAGTCTCTGAGTCTCAGGATTCCATCAACTCAATTTTAAAATTTGTCCTTTTTATATTTTACAGAATATGCAAATGATACAGAAGTGTCTGCATTTATGTTTTTAAGAATGACATATATAAATATAAAGGTTTTACAGAAAAATAGCTACCATTTTTAGAGTTTCCAAAGGCCTATGCCAAATACTTCACCTACAAAGCTTATTTAATCCCCAGAGCTGTTAAGACTCATCTTCTATCGTTTACAGATAAGGAAACTGAGGCTCGGGGGTACTGAGTAGCTTGCCCAAAGTTTCCCGTGTAGACTAACTCCCAGCCCACATTCTTAACCATCATGTTATGCTGGTTCACAGTGGCTCTGGCCTCCCTTATGCAAAGAGGCTACAGAGCACATTCCTCTTTTTATTTATTAACGTGACATTATTAAAATAAACTTCCCTCAAGTCACACTAGCTGTGTATAGTAGATCTGATCTCCCCAGAGTTGCATAGTATCCACCACATGTGCAGGACTGAGTGACTCTTCTAATTCCTTTGTATTCTAGAATGTCACACCTCAAAATGCAGTTTCTAAAGACACAGGGGAAAGGACAAGAAACAAGCTATACAGAGAGACAGAGAATAAAACTAAGGCAGCAATGAAAGAAAAATATTTCAAGTGTAAAGCAAAAGGTCTGAAAAATTTGATGATGAAATTGGAAGAAGGTGGGTCCAACTTCAAGGATATTGTTATCTAGAAGCACTTCCTTATGCAACCATTTGCTCAATCCCACTCACCATTTTTGTTTTGGTTTTTAATACTTTCAATTATTTCCAAAGAATAGAAAAAGTAATTACTGGGTCAAAGGGGATGAATCTTGTTGAGATTCCTGATACATCATATTCATTCCCTTTCATCTGTGTTTGCCAGAACTCTTAGTTGCAAGTGATAGAAACCCACCTCAGACTAGCTCAGGCCAAAGTGGGAATTTGTTAGTCATAGAATGGGAAGTTCAGAGTTCGAGCTGGTCTCGGGGCCCCTAAGAACCCAGACTGTCCTGTCAGATAGCTCTTCTCTGCCTTGACTCCACTCTTTCTATATATTGGTGTCACATTCTCCAATTGCAAATGGCATTCTCCATAAATTTATTTTTTTAATATATTTTTATTGATTTCAGAGAGGAAGGGAGGAGAGAGAGATAGAAACATCAATGATGAGAGAAAATCATTGATTGGCTGCCTCCTGCATGCCCCTACTAGGGATCAACCCCACAACCCAGGCATGTGCCCTTGACCAGAATCGAACCCGGGACCCTTCATTCCACAGGCCGACACTCTACCCATTGAGCCAAACCACTAGGGCGAATTCTCCATAAATTTAATTGCAGAAGGTGAGTCCCCCAGGTTTCTTAGTCATAAACAATAGAATCCGCTGCATAAAAAGATTTAAGAAGAAGCAGGATTAATAAAAAAGGATATTAGGTAGTTCACAGAATTTCTGGGAGGGACACAAAACCTAACTTGAAGCCACCTTGACAAGAACAATGTCCCAGATGACTGAGTGCTGACTTCTAGGGTGGACCCTGATGGCCCCGAACACTGAAGCCTCCCTTGGTCCCCCTTCCTGTGGCTGCGGTCGGAGGTCAACCTTGATGTAAGCCTCCACCACTTTCCCACTGAGGTGGAAACAAGTCTTTCCTGGTCCCCTCCTTGTGTCACTAACTGCCAACTTGAAGTTCAAGTCAGGTCCCTATCACTGACAACGCCTCGATCCCTGGCTGAAAGCAATATTGATAAAGCTGGAGTTTGCAACTTCTTAATATTGAGGCAGTTTCTGCCTCCCACCAAAATTCATAAGGTAGGTGAGTTCCCGAACATAGAAAGGGGGTTCAGAAGCAGGGCATTCAAATCACAAATATGTACAATGAGAAACACGGCAACAGACAGCTCAGATTTACATCTTTCCAGCTCTATCTACTACCCCAGAAAAAGGGAAAGTCACACCATCTAGCCCAGTGCCTCGCCCTTAGTAAACACCTCCTGGACAGAATCCAGAAGCTTTGACAGATAAGGCCTGATTCCAAGTCCTGGCTTCTGTGTAGGACCGACAACATATTTACAGTATTTTTAATTCTTAATAAACACTTGAGCTTTGTTATGGGAAGAAAAGATGAAACTAAAGTCCTCTGTCCTTCTATTTAAAATATTTGTTCCCTGAACTCTTGATTAAAGATGGGCAGGCTGACTGACTTCACTTGTGTTTAACTTCTGTGGCTGTCTAATTTCTTTTCAATAGGGGAAAGGGGACATACTGTTTCTGATAAATGGAAAGCTGGCGTTTTTACCAGTGGATGTCCACTAAAATACAAAATGAGATTCTTATGTAGGAACAATATGGTAACAGGATGTAAAATTGCTATTGGCACTTAAAGATACATTAGCAGGATCAAAAGTGGGATCAAGAAGAACCCAAAAGACAAGGCAGGTGGCAAATACAATCCTTAGTTTCATCAAAAAACAGGGCAGGAAGTTACAATGCATTCCACCGGGAATGTGGTAACTGAGAGCAGCAAGCAACCAGTGGAATTTTTATACAGATGCTGCAATTTGCTTTGCTAACACATACTCCTACAGTGAGCACCTCTGGCTTTGATTTCTGCAGAGAGAAAAGAAGAGGGGACATTGATAACAAGTTTGAAGATAGTGGGATTTTTCAGGAGCCACTGCATTCCTACATAATTATTATTATTATTATTATTTTTTGCCTCATGCCAGTTCCAAAGAGTTTGTAGAGGGGAAAACTCCTGAGAGGCAGGCCATCTTCTGTTGTCACTGGTGACCGTCTCCCTAATTTGGTGGTAGAATAAGGACATGTTGACTCATTAGAATTTTCTTATTTCTCAGGAAAGCACCACCCCTGCCTCTTTCTGGTCTGGGGCGAAGGGCGAAAGCCAGAGAGAGAGATAACATTGCAGGTGTGGATGAAATAACACTCATGGCATTCTAGGTGCGGATAGGAAACTATTTCAGGATTCCAAAGAATGAAAGGACTCAAATTCCTAAAATATAAGAAAAAAAAATCATGGCGAATAATGGTTAGAAGAATTTTGGAGCTTTGATCTAAAAAATAGAAGTCCCGACTGCACTTGGCCATGTGCTACAATCACAGTGGTTTTATCATTTTAACTGAAGTTGCTGATTGAGGTCATCAGTTCAGCAAGAAAGAAAAGTTGGCCAAGCCAGATGTTAACTTGAAGTGTCAATTTTTATCAATACTTAAGATGAACTTAGCCCAGAAAATTCCCCTTGTGTTAACACAGTTTATCAACTCTATGTGTGAGGACTTTTTAGTGGTACTTGGTAAAATTCTTTGTCAAACTGACGTAAGAAAAAAGAAAGTGGGTGGGAGGAGAAAGTGACTAGGGTTGGTAATTTCACAGAGATTTAAAGAGGTGATCTTAGGGTGGCAGATGACCTATGGGTTCACAGTCATCTGAATTCTGTATTTCTGTCTCTCAGCTCAGCTTTCTGTTGCGTTCTTCATCCTCAGGAAGGTTCTATGAGAAAAATACTGGCAGCCAAAGCCTACCTCATTCTTAAAGCTCTTAATCTTACAGAAATTGAGGGTGTCTTCCATGACAGCTCTGCCAAGGAGACTCCAATTAGCTCACTGTAGGTCCTGTGTGCATCTCTGAGCACTGGCTGCACGTGGGATTTAAGAAATACTCTGATTGGTCAGGACTAAGTCACATGACCACCCCTGAAGCCAGAGGGCAGGGCAGGGTCAGCCCACCTGCATCCCTGAGACTGAGCATAATTAGTGGGGAATAAAAGACACGTGGTTCACAAAAGGAGAGATTCTTTGCAGACAGATGTCTCAGTAAGAATGCATTTAAATCATGGGTACATTTTGGAGATTTTTAATTTTTTATGCTCAGCAGTTAAAAGCAAATAGAAACCAAAATTCAAAGAACTTCCCAATACCTGATTATTCCTCTGAACCCTCTGACTTTCTATCTTACTCTTCATCACCCCAAAATCACTCTATCAAAATTTTGCCCACACTTTGTAAGGACCTATTCAAATGCTGCCTCTTTATTCTGTTAGTCTCCCTCTGAGACTGTCTCCCTCTTCAGTCCCTGTAGCCACACTCACCTGGCACTTACCTTGTCCTGCCTTCATAGGTCTTATACATGCATGGTTTTGCCTTATAACTGCTGCCCCCCCCCCACCACCACTAGTCTAAAACTCAGAAAATAATGAGACATGCATGGTTTTGCCTTATAACTGCTGCCCCCCCCCACCACCACCACCACTAGTCTAAAACTCAGAAAATGAGGCTGCTTACCTCCAACTCCTCTTACCCTCAGGTGGCATAGCTCTTTGACAAAGTTTGTCTCTACACCATTACGCAGTGTTCCCTAGTAGGAGAAAGAAAGAAAGAAAGAAAGAAAGAAAGAAAGAAAGAAAGAAAGAAAGAAAGAAAGAAAGAAAGAAAGAAAAAGGAAGGAAGGAAGAAAAAGGAAGGAAGGAAGGAAGAAAGGAAGGAAGGAAAGAAAGAGCGGGCTGTGTAAGTCAGGACGCTCATTGATCCATACTTCCCCCAACATAACACTTATCTCCCTCTATTGACATGTATTTCTTATCTGTTTCTCTTCAGGATTTAGTTCCTTGAGAACAATAATTTTATGTTATTCAACCATTTCTTTTTTTACAGCTTGTACAAAATAAATACTGGATGCTTGGATGGATGGATAGATGGATGGATGGATGGATGGATGGATGGATGGATGGATGACTTTATAGAGTTGGTTGTAAGTGACTTGAACTTCCCCCTTATCCCAATATAAAAGAGTTCCAAAGAATGAAGGGATTAAGATCAGCTAAGTGAGCAACCAAAAACTTTATAGTGTAAAGTATCAAAACTGCATTGAAAACAAATGGGACACAATGCATTTAAACGATGGCATAAGAGGATTTGGTTTAATATAAGAAAAACCACTTCCTGCCAGGTTGATTAAACACCAAAACCCTCCTATCATCACTTGCAACTGCTTAAGTTCCATGAGGACAGAGGCTAGATGAAATGATACCAGGGGACTTTCTGCAACCCTATCCCTTCACCCCCAGCACTGATTCTTGGAGTTCCCCTTAATTGTTTTGGGTTTTTAAAATATATATTTTTATTTATTTCAGAGAGGAAGGAAGAGGGAGAGAGAGAGAGAAACATCAATGATGAGAGAGAATCATTGATTGGCTGCCTTCTGCACATCCCACACTGGGGACTAGTCCACAATCCAGGCACGTGCCCTGATCTGGAATCGAACCGCGACTTCTTGGTTCATAGGTCGATGCTCAACCACTGAGCCACGCCATCCGGGCTGTTTGAGGTTTTATTGCTGCCTCTTCCTATTACCAGAAAGTCCAAAAACTGCAGTTCCAGTTAAGTTCTATTTACAGCAAAAACAAGAGCGGAGCATGTTGTAGAGACCTGCCCTTGTCAATTTTGGCTGTGGATTCTTCTCAGTGATCCCCTTCAGGATTCCACTTGGTTCTCACGAAAAATACTCTAAGAGAAAGACATTTTCTTATATGTTCTGAGAATAAATGAAGCGGCAAACTCATTTTGGAGGCTTTTGTTATATCTGACAAGGCTGTTCAAAAAGCAAAAACTGGAAAAACCCTTATCCAATTGCAATTTTTCTGTTTTCCTCCTAGAAATGGCACTGCCTTGTTTTGTTTTGTTTTTTTTTTCTTTTCCGGTGGTTACCCTCAAGTTAGGTCTGGTTCTGATGTAGCCATCAAGGAAAGAGTGATACAAGTTCACTTATTTACCTAGGATATATTAGCCCCATAATAACCAATGGTCAATTGATATGCTCTGTTATAAATTATCTTAAAACTATTCCAAGTAATCATTATTTTGTTATCTAGAGCCATCGCCTTCTTGGACTAGGGTGATGGCAGCCCTCTCTTAAATTAAGAGAAGAAAAAGAAAGTGGAAGCTCAATTGTATTCTTCTCAACAAACATTGCCTTTTGCACAGAGAGCATTAGATGGCATTGTGGGGGTTTGCAAGCTGAAAAGAACTAAGGTGATCAGTGTTTACACTAACTACTCTAAGCATCAGTTCATCCTTTCAACAAACATTTATTTATCAGCTACTTATATGCCACGCAGATGACTAGGCCTAGAGGGGACACAGTGGAGGAAAAGGTAGAGGCAGTTTCTGCTCTTAAGGAATATGTAGTCTCATCAGAAAAATGTTAAATAGTAAAACACAAAGAAATATATTATTTTTTAAATGTACTTGTATTGATTTCAGAGAGGGAGAGAGAGATAGAAATATCAATGATGAGAGAGAATCATTGATTGGCTGCCTCCTCCACGCCCCCTATTGGGGATTGAGTCCACAACCTGGGCATGTGCCCTTACTGGAATCGAATCCAGGACCCTTCAGTCCACCAACCGATGCTCTATCCACTGAGCAAAACTGGCTAGGGCAGAAATATATTATTTTAAAGTGTGATTGGAAAGTAAGGAAAAAGGCCTTAAAGCTTTGACCTATTCTTGAAGAGGGAGGCATAATTAAAAGTGTACTTTCTGAGGAAGTGATGTATAAGTTGGAATAAGCCAACTAAAGAGTTTGGCAAGAGTATTTGAGGCAAAGGAGTAGCTTGTGCAAAAGTCCTGAGGTGGGAGAATGAGCTATTAGAAGTTGGGACCTCAGGCCTAGTGAAGAATGGGAGAGGAGTCACAGGAGAGAGGTAAGGGAGGCAGGGACCCAATCAGCTTTTAAGGACAATGGGAAGCCACCAAAAAGTTTTAAATGGGAACGGTATGATCTAGTTTATGTTTCTAAAGATCACTCTGGCTGCCTTGGTGAGAAGGACTGAGTGAGGGCTAAGTGGAAATGGAGGCCTAATAGGAGAGGATGGCAGAGAGAGATGATGGTGACCATGGAGACAGAGAAGTGACATATTTGAGATCTATTTTGGAGACTCAATTCCCTCAATACTAAAGTGGAATCAGTAACACTTATTTCATGGGGTTGGGAGAATAAAGGAAGACAATGTGTGTGATGAGTTTATAACAATGCTGAACACATTGTAAATGCTCAATAAATGTTAGCTGTTGTTGTTTTCATTATTTTCAGACCAATGGGAGTGATTTGAATAAAAACTTTCTTCTCTAGACAGGGGTTCTAGTGCACAAGAATTAAAATACACATTTTGTATTCAGTACTGTACGAAATGCTGGGGGAACACAAGAGAAAGATGAGATATAATTCTGGCACTCAGAACAATCTAATCTAAACTCTATGGGTGGAAATGAAGAAGTGATAAGATGGGTAGTCATGAAACAAAAAGAAGTAATTACTTTATAAATAAAAACCCTTCAAAGGAATAAGAATGCTTCAGCTTTTATACTTAGGGTGAAAATCTGCAGTTGGAACAATGATATTGGAACAGCAGTCTTAGTTTGTGCTGAATACTGTTTAAGATTCCGGTTTGGGCGACTGGCTCAAAACAAAATGAAAAAAGAAAGTTGCAGAACATGTACTACATACATATTTTTGTTAAAATTATTTACATATGCGTTTGTGCATGTATATGGGTTTGCTTATGCATAAAAAAATTTAGAACATTTTTCCAATAAAAATATGGTATGAGCCACACATATAATTTAAAATTTTAGTAGCCACATTAAATAAAGAGAAAACTGAAATTAATTTTTAATATTGATATTGAGTCCAATTTATCAAAATGTTATTTCAACTCATACTCAATATAAAAATATTAATGAGATATTTTACATTCTTTTTTCATACTAGGCCTTTGAAATCCAGTGAATTATTTTATTTAAAGCACATTATAATTGGACTTGCCAGCTAGTGGCTACAGTATTGGATAGTACAAATCCGGAAGCACATATATCAAACTGCAGATGGAGATTGTATTGACCAGGAAATGGGATAGAAGAGAGAACAGAAAAAGAGGCTATATTTTCCTCTTACTCCTATAGTGTCTAGATTTTTTAATAGAGAAGATATATTTATTTTTTACTTTTTAACTACATATATTTTTAAAAACTGTTAGGTGCAACATACAGGTTCCTGAATTTGCTTCTCGGTTCTAGCCAGATAACCCACCCAGGTTAGAACATCCTTTATATCAAGGGCTCATAATCAAAGGTGTATAAATATATACATGCTGCTGCCAAACAGATAAATCAAGCCATCAAGTGTTTATTAAAAATTTACAGTGTGGTCCTAGCCAGTTTTGCTCAGTGGAAAGAGCGTCGGCCTGGGAACTGAAGGGTCCCAGGTTTGATTCTGGTCAAGGGCATGTACCTCAGTTGCAGGTTCGATCCCTGGCCCTGATAAAGGCAACCAGTCGATGTGTCTCTCACATTGATGTTTCTCTCTGTGTGTCTTTCTCTCTCCCTTCCAATCTCTCTAAAAATCAAGGGGAAAATATCCTCAGGTGAGGATTAACAACAACAATAAAAAATGTACAGTGTGAAAAAAAAATCACAGTGATAGCAAGACCCCATGGAGATTATAAAGAAGCAGGAGGCACAATTCCTGCCCTTGGATTTAGAATTCTATTGAGAGAAAAGAGTTATAGAAAAAAATAGAGAAAGAACTCAAGGCTTCTAATGCCATCATCAAGTAGGCAGTGCAGGGCTGACAGTGCAATGGGATTTCAACGAAAGAAGAGTTGGTGGGAAGCGAAAGGTAAGGAAAGAAGGGAGAGAAGGGAGGAACAAAAGATGCTCACTATGGGCATATTGGACCAGGTGGATTCCAGGTTCCTCTGTCACTGATTGGTGATGAAAAGGGTTAGAGGACAGATGCTGACACCTCCTGATTCTCCACCTGGTTTATGTAGCTACAGAGGTGAGAGGGCAAAGCAGGTTGGAGTAAAAAGGGAAACCATGGGTGTGTGGTTCCCAGGATTCTGGATAACCAGGGTCGCAGGGCGCATATCATGAGCACGTTCTCCCAGAATTCTGAGGTATTCCCTCCCCATCTCCTTAAATCTGAAAAGTCTCTACTTTATCAAGAAAGAAGAAATTCAGGTGCAAAAGAAATCTACTCATATTGCCCAATAATAATAATGGCTAATCATGACCAAGCCCTTGCTCATGTTGGTTTTACCTGCACTAACTTATTTAATCCTCACAAAACCTTTTGGCATATTTACTATCATCATCCCATTTTAAATACTGGAAACTAGGACTCAGGAACATTGAGTAGCTTGCCTGCCCAGATTCCCACTGCCACAAAGGGCTGCAGCTGGTATTTGATATCATCTGAACCCAAGCCAGGGGTCTTGACCACTACGCTATGTCTGATTTCCTTCCTACTGGGTATTGACTGGGTCCCATGTGAAAAGATAGTCAGTATACGAAAAATATTCTTTCACCTGGCCAGTTTGGCTCAGTGGATGGAGCGTTGGCCTGAGGACTGAAGGGTCCCGGGTTCAATTCTGGTCAAGGGCATGTACCTTGTTTGCAGGCACATCCCCAGTAGGGGGTGTGCAGGAGGCAGCTGATCATTGTTTCTCTCTCATCGATGTTTCTAACTCTCTATCCCTCTCCCTTCTTCTCTGTAAAAAATCAATAAAATATATTAAAGAAAAAGAAAACAAAAGAATGTACTTAAAAAATATATATTCTTTCAGTTTTCCAGTCCCCTAGAAACTACATGAGTTCAGAGCTTGGAGAAATTTTTTTAAGAGGGAAGTGAACTTTATAGATTTGGCATATATCAGGACACATTCTGATAATTAATGAACATGTGATTTTAGTGACATGGTTCCAAATTTGATCTCCTCATTATTCTTAGTTTGATCTCCACATTATTCTCAAGAGCATTTGAAAAGAATGGAGAAAAAAGCAATCTCTTTATGAAACTTTGAGTCATTTTTGAGTCATAGGGAGTATTAATGGGAACTTGGTTCCAAGGACTTCCAAACTTAGTCTCTAGCCTCGGAGCTTCCTTTACATCAGGTAGTTCTCCTTGACCTGGGCTCCACTTTCTCTTGTAAGAACCTGGAAATCCAGCCCCAAACAACCCATGAATGTTACCTGCATGGCTGTGTCTGAACTTGAGAACTCTGCAAGAAGTCGTATTTCTTTCATCTACAAACTGAGCCCTTGGGCTTGGAAACTTTCCTACCCATCACAAGCTGATGAGCAGGCTTTGTTGGTTTGTAAGTAAATGAAGCAAAAAGCCAATAAATAGTCTGCCGCTCTCCTTCCCTCCAAATCCAGGCCTCAGAAAGTGACTGTTTCAGTTATAGGAGCTAATTGAGAGAAGAGGTGAAGTGAAGGAATCAACATGTACAGGGCTCCTCACATGTGTCATTTAACCTTCACAGTGACTGTCCAAGAGCTTAGAACAGGTAGGTTATTTTTCTAAAGTCTTCTAGCTGGCAAATGGCTCCAAAGCCTGAGTTCATTCCTCAGTACTGTTCCATTTTCTATGATGGGAGAGGCCAAGCAGAAATATAAACCATTCAGGTCAAGGTAAGGATAAATGAAGTTTGATCATTCTGACAGTCAGTCTACAAGGATTGACCAGGATGCCTACTGTGGCCAACCGTGTGCTAGGTGTTATGGTTTAGAAGAAGAAAATTGCATAGTCCTAGCTGACTCCACCAGAGTGTGGATAAACAAGGGTATCATTTCTGGAATGGCCAGACTTAGATCAATCCTCAAGGTTAAGACATAAGACAAAGCATGAGGCTTGGAATAATAAAGAAGTAATAATAATGATAATGGCTAACAATTTTGAGCACTTAGCAAGTTCTGAGCATTGTATATGGGCTATCTCATTTAGCCCCACAACAATTGTATAAGATTGTTCTTATCACCCTCATTTTAAAGAGGAGATGGAGCCAAGTTCACCCAGCTAGAAATGGAAAAGCTGGGATGTGAACCCAGATCTTTCTTTCTTCAAAGAATATACTTCTTGGGATTTAGAACCAGATAGGTTCTATACTACTCATTATCTGATGACCTAGAGCATGCTATTTAACTTAACTTGTATCAGTTCATCTGGAAAATAAATAAATAAACCTAGTAACACCAACTGAGAGAAAGACAGAAGGAGGAAGGAAAAAGAAATGTCATGCTTTTAATTATAGTAGCTGGAGAGGACAGGGACTATTCCAGCATCCCATCAGAATAGCAAAGGCCCCATTTCGCTCTTCAGGAAAACTTGGTTTGCTGTCTGCTTAAGGGAATGAGTGCAGAAGCAAAGGCATTAGAAGGATGTGGCCCGCACCACCACTACCAGCACTGCTCCCTGTAGACCAGGCTCCAGGGTGCCATTCACAGGGCAATCCCTGGTGATTGGGCCAGGAGGGGGCATGGACTGGCTGTGAAGTCCTTCCCTAACCTGAGCACTGCCTCAAGGGGCGAATGTCACAGGAAGCCCAAGTATCTTCTGGGCTCCTATATCCTTTGCACCCTTGTAGGAGATACAGAGGATATCTACATGGCATCATGGCAAGTCACTTGGCCTAGTTGGTAGAGGGATTTTAAAGGTAACTGGTGCCAAAGTGGAGCTGGGGCTGGCAATGTACAATACCCTGATCCTAGCTTGAGCTCCATGGGGGCAAGGCTTTGGCTTGTTTGCTACTTTATTCATCAAGGCATGCGAGATACAAGAGGAAACAAGGTATATAAATCCTTCCCCTAAGAAACTCATGCTCTGGTGGAGTGAGACAGTCATTTAATGTGTAATTAAAGGGCTGTGATTGGGGAAGTAAAGGGTCCCATGGAGAGATCACCTGCCATGCTTAGGAGTCAAGAAATGCTTTCTAGAGTGAATGACATCTCCACTGGGACTTGAAAGATGGGTTAGAGTTAGCCAGTTAAAAATATGACAAGGAGGGTTCAGAGCAGAGGAACAGCATGTGCAAAGTTTCTGAAATGAGAGAACTTGGAACATCCGAGGAAGAAAGAGGAACAATGAAGTTGAAAAAGCAGACAGTGGCCTTTAAAGCCATATTAAGGAATCAGGACTTTATCTTGGGGGCAGTGGAGAGACTGCTGAAGAGTTCTGAGCAAAAAGGTGATGTGATCATTTAGGAACTGGGCATTTTCAACATTATCTTCCACACCATTTAAGAAAGACAACGGCTCTGAAAGCAATTGAGCTTCTCTCCAAAATAACTCTTTTGAGTTTGTTTCACTCCTTCAAACTATCCGTTATATACATAGTAGTTGTTGAAATGTCCAAAAATGGATTCATCTTTTTAGGAAGGATGAGAAGTTGCTGAAATCTCTATTGACCCATTAGGAGGAAAGAGAAGCTGCAGCTCTCCTAGGTCTTCCTCCAAAGATACTTGAGCTGTTCAACCCAACTCATTTTGGTCACTGGTTTTTTGTTTGTTTGTGTTTGTTTTTGACCTTGAGACAAAATTGTCTTCTAAATATTTCAGCAAGGGCCTGGCTGGTGTGGCTCAGTGGTTGGGCATCTACCTATAAACCAGGAGGTCATGGTTTGATTCTGGTCAGGCAGGGCACATGCTTGGGTTGCAGGCTGGACTCCCAGTAGGGGGTGTGCAGGAGGCAGCTGATCAATGATTCTCTCTCATCATTGATGTTTCTATCTCTCTCCCTCTCCCTACCTCTCTGAAATCAATAAAAATATATTTTAAAAATTTTTAATAAGTAAATAAATAAAATTTTCAGCAAGGGATATATGGATGAGTTTCACTACATTTTTTTTTACTTAATACTATACAGGAGAATTATGAAAGTCATGAACAGTGATAAATATAAAGGAATAATTGGAAAAGAAGGTGTATTTGTTTTCTATGCTGTGTAACAAATTTCCACAAATTTAGCATCAGAAAACAACACACACTTATCTCACAGTGTCAGTGGCTCAGCAGTCAATGCACAAACATGCAAAACCAGCTGGATCCTCTGCTATCAAGGGGTCAGCCAGGGCGGGGTTCTCATCTGGAGGTTTGGCTGAGAAATGATCCACTTCCAGCCTCCCGAGGTGGTTGTCAGAACTCACTTCACTGTAGCTGTACGACTGAGGGCCCAGGCTTCTTGCTGGCTGTGGGCCAAAGGCCACCTTCAGCATCTAGAGCAGTGGTTCTCAACCATCCTAATGCCTCGACCCTTTAATACAGTTCCTCATGTTGTGGTGACCCCCAACCATAAAATTATTTTCGTGGCTACTTCGTAACTGTAATTTTGCTACTGTTATGAATCGTAATGTAAATATCTGATATGCAGGATGTATTTTCATTGTTACAAATTAAACATAATTAAAGCACAGTGATTAATCACAAAAACAATATGTAATTATATATGTGTTTTCCGATGGTCTTAGGCGACCCCTGTGAAAGGGTCGTTCGACCCCCAAAGGGGTCGCGACCCACAGGTTGAGAACCGCTGTTCTAGAGACTTTCCTCAGCTCCTTGTCAGATGGACCTCCTAACATGGCCACTTACTACTGCAAAGCCAGCAGGGAGAGAACCTCTAGCAAGACAGAGTCTTACATAACAGAAAGTAATCACAGCAATGACATCTCACACCTTTGCCATGTTCGGTTGTTTAGAAACAAGTTATAAGTCTGCCTACACTCAAGGGGAGGGGATTACACAACGGCATGAACACCTTTGTTCAGATGGGGGATCATGGGACTCACCTTAGAGTGTCAGCCACAGATGGATAGGAAAGGGAAGAAAAAAAGGAGCAAGAAGAAAAGAAAAACAAAAAGAGAAGGAAAATGTATCTATGTATACACAACATTAATTAACCATGTACTGTATGCAAAGTACTGTGCCAATTAATCTTTACATGCATTTTATTATTTAATCGGTAGATGTTACTATTATTCCCATTTTACAAAAGAGCAAACCAGGATTCAGAGGACTTGAGTTCCTCAAGTTTACAGAGTATAAAACTGTAAACCAAGAATTCATCCTCATTTGCATTAGACTCCATAGCCCGAGTATATAACTACTATGCTGTATTTTAAGAGAGCAGGGAAGGGGAGAGGAAAGGAGAATAAAGGGAGAAATGAAAGAGAACAGTTTCCAAACGAATGCAAATTTGTTCCTAAAATAGTTGGCAATCAATAAGGAAACCTGAAATATACTGGATGGATTACAACAGGAAGTAGCCAATTAGAAAAGCATGATGTTGAACTGAAGCCAGGGGAACCATAGACAAGTCTCATGCTTCTAACCCTTTTCTGGCCCACCTGAGTTTTTCAGAACCGAGAGCTAAATACTACTGCCAAGCTGTGCCCAGGACCTTGGAGACACCCAGCTCATCCAGGCAGCGTCCTCCACCCATGTTCTGCCAAATTTCTGTAGGGGAGCATCTGGGCCCAGGCGGCTGGGCCAGGGCCTGCACTTGTTTTTCACGGCTCATTTGCAATGTCCCGTTCTATTCCTGGGCACTCATTCCTTCCCAACTGACACTGGAGCTCAGTTTCCCAATAGCCACTCTAACAAGATGGCTCCAAAAGTGCTGCTCGGCATCAGTCCTCAGAAACCAGAATTTTCCAGCACTTGTTCTAAGAAGGATGGCTGAACATGGCACACCCCTCACTCCCCTCTTAATGTCTTAAAGGGGCAACTGCAGGCACCATGGGGAGCCTCCTCATGCAGACACAAGATGACTCACAACAGTGTGGGGAAAAGGAAGGGTTTAGAAATTGGATCCCTCTTGCACCATTCAGGGCAGGCAGGTTGGCTAGTCCCAGGGCCCACCCCAGCTGCCTGCACTACGTACTTGATTTGACAACGCCCCCCAGGAGGCGTTGCCTGGAGGGAGAAATGAGTAAGACCATTGATCCTATGATTCACAGTCAACCCTGCTGGAGTCTAACCAAGCAGTAAGCTTGTATTGAGTTCAGACTTTATGCAGAGCACTAGACCCTCAGTGGAGAGTCAAAGAAAACAGAAGACATTGTGTTCTCAAGCCTGGCCCTGCTATTTGCAAGCTGTGGCTAAAGAAAAACCCTGCTCTGTAGCTCACATTCCTTATCTGAAAGTGGGGATAATAAGAGGACCTTCTTCCTGGGCTGTTGTAAAACTTAGATGAGATATTGACCAATACTGACTAATTGACCAATAAATGTCACTTATAATAGAGTGAACAGTATATATAAATGCATAACTGTGCAGCTCTAGTAAGAGAGTTCACATACATACCAATAAAGAACCTTTCTTTGCACATAGTGGGTTTTTAGCAAATATTTATAAAATGTTAATTGACCTGGAATATTAAGCAACTACAACAGAAAAGCCAATCACGTAATGCTTCACAGAGAGCAATCATTAATAAAGGCCCGATGCTGCAGAGAAAAGAGGCCAGTTATCAGCTGTGTGATCTTAGGTTGGCTACTTCTCTGAGCTTCATATTTCTTTGCCTATAAACTAACAGTAATACCTGCTTCATAGGCTGGTTGGAAGGATTGAATGAGATAATGCATCTACATGCACTTTTAGCCCAGTTCCTGAACCACAGCAAACACTCACTTAATGGTGACTTTTATTATTTTACAAACTAGTGGAGTTAAGAAGGGAAAACAAAAAAGGGATTTTTCTGAAATGCACTTGCCTATAAGCTAAAATCACCAACTGCTTAGAAACCACCTTGCAATAGTTTTACTCCCCAAATTGAGAGAGAGAATGCCTCATTCATATGCCTGATTGGGAATTTGAATAGTCTTGTTCTAACTGGAAAAGTCGATGCGAAATGGAAGATATTAGTCACTGACTGATAGAATATCTGAGCTGGATAGAATCTTAGATCAAATTAACCAGAAGTGATTGAGCCTCCGTCACCCAGGTAGCCCAAGCAAGCCTAAAACAGAAAACAGAATCTCACATGCTTAAGCCATCTAGTCGACAGCTAGGCTCTCTAGCCAGTTCTCCCCATGGTTATTCAAGTTCGAGATCACTTGAAACCCTCTAGAGCAGTGGTTCTCAACCTTCCTAATGCCGCAACCCTTTAATACAGTTCCTCATGTTGTGGTTACCCCCAATTTCATTGTTACAAATTGAACATAATTAAAGCATAGTGATTAATCACAAAAACAATATGAATTATATATGTGTTTTCCAGTGGTCTTAGGTGACCCCTGTGAAAGGGTCGATCGACCCCCAAAGGGGTCGCGACCCACAGGTTGAGAAGCGCTGCTCTAGAGCTACCCATTGTGTGCATGTTGGTCAAGTCCCGTCATCTCCACCAGTGCTTTATAATAAAAAAACATGTTGAAATAGAGAGTCTCTCTAAGACACCTTCACCCACTCACCACTTTCCTGAGACTACAATACTACAGCCAAGCTGTGCCCGGGACCTTGGACACCCAGCTCATCCATAGCCCGAGTATATAACTACTATGCTGTATTTTAAGAGAGCAGGGAAGGGGAGAGGAAAGGAGAGTAAAGGGAGAAATAAATGAAAGAGAACAGTTTCCAAACGAATGCAAATGTGTCTATACACACACTAGGCAAAGGAAGAACGTGTTACAGTGAAATGCATTTATGTCATAATTCCAGCACATGGCCTAGCCAATCCACACCCTCATTACATGGACAGATGAGAAAGCTGAGGCTTCGTGAAGGTCACCTGGGCAATTAGAGGCAAGCAATGGGTGAGCTGGGACCAGACCCAAGTCTTCTGATTGCTAGCCCATCACCTATACTTTGTTGTGATGCATATGTTGACTATTTCTCCGCGTACTAAGAGGACAGGAACTAATAGTTATTCAATATCAACTGTATATTGTTAACGCCCTGCTTGCATTAAATTTTTATCAAACACCTGCAATAATAAACGCTATCATTTATTGAATACTTACTCTATGCCAAGTACTGTTTGTTGTAGGAACTTTACATGTATTTGCACAAGGTACCCAGCCAAGTAGGTACACTGAAGGTGGAATCCAGCCTCTTACCAAGCCCTGGAATGGGACCACATCAGCTCTTCTGTAGGAGTGCCTCTTTGTGTAACTCATCTGCCCAAAGAAATGCCTTTTCAACGTATACACAAAGGCAAGGATGGATGTGTGGTGGAGGCCTTCATAGCATTCCCATATGGCTGGTCCCATTACATTCACTTGCCGAGATGTCACAGCTAGTTAATGGTAGAGGCATGATAGGGTAGGAGGTCTGACCCTTATCCTTTCCATGGCCTTCCTGGGAGGCAGCTTGAGATAGGCTCTAATATTACATACACCTTGAGGATAGAAATTCTGACCGCCTTGTTCACTGACATAGCCCCAGTGTCTAGAACGGTATTAGCACACGCAGGCATTCAGTAAATTTTGTTGACTGATTGACCCCCATTATACAGGTCAGAGTGTCAAAGAAGCTAAATGACTTGCTCAAGTCACACAAATAGTAGAAGATACAGTTGGGATTTGAATGCAAATTGTTCTGACTCGTTCTTTCCAAAACATTCTGTCATTCTCAAGCATTTGTTGAGTTTATTAAACTCTAATTATGTGCTCAGGAATGTGGGGCTACAGATTAATGAGATTTACTTCCTACTCTCAAGAAACTGGAATTCCAATTGTCAGAATTGCCAGAATTCATATTCCCAGAATTACATTTTCTGATTTCCTTAATCAAAGCCAGTCCAAATGGTATAAGCCCATGGTTCCTATTAAGCCACGAATGCCTGTCCTATCTCCCAAACCCAGGATTATAAAAGGGGACTACCAAAGTCCATTGGCCTGGTCCTTCATTGGCTAGGTGTATTCATAGGACACTGTTGTAGAATGAATTAAAGCTGTGCAAACTTGGTATAGCCAAATCCCCATCATAGCTTCTCTAATTCTTTTGAAGTTATGTCCACAGGTGAGTTTTTATACGTCTCTCCATGCCCTCTTTCTTTCTCCTCTAAGAGCTTGCAAAACATGAGATACTTAAGTTAGAAAACTAGGCTGGGAAAGTTGTGCTTCTAAAGTAGTAAACATGCTCTGATCAGAAACATTAATTCAGGGTGTACCTCCTTTTCCTTCGTGATTTTGTTACCTATAATATTTCGGAGGCCAGAAATGGTTAGAAGAGAGAGGTGGTTTTTTTAAAAAAGCTCTAACTTCATTAACTGAATTCCACAGAACTCCTCCTTTTCCTTCGTGATTTTGTTACCTATAATATTTAGGAGGCCAGAAATGGTTAGAAGAGAGAGGTGGATTTTTTTAAAAGCTCTAACTTCATTAACTGAATTCCACAGAACGGTGTGAGCAATCTCTCAATAATCCTACATCAATACAAGAGAAGTTGTAACTAGTTCACTTAGTATAATTATAGGGCAGCTTTCTGCCAGGTTTTAAAGATAGACTTTGAAATGTGGTGTGTGTTTTTTCATTTGCCTCCTGCTGTATGTGGGGAGCGGCTCAGGCTCTTGGGATATTGGCCAGAGCTAAGCAGAGGCCAACTAGAGAGAGGCACCAAGATTTGGTTCTTGTTTTCCTGTGCTCGAACTGCTGGGAGCACAGATATCTTACCAGAACGCTCTCCAGCAGAAAGCTCAGGGCCTAGAATCACTACCTAAACCTTCCCATCTATAGATGAGAGGATTGCTAAAGCCATGGACCTGGTAAGATTATGGCAAGATGTACAACACAAAGCTTCAGCTTTTGCACTAGGACAGTAGATCCCAAAGTATGGCCCCAGACCAGCAGAACCAACATCACTGGGAACTGATTAGAAATGTCAATTATTGAACCCCACCCAAAAAATAAATAAGAAATTCTGGGAGTGGGGCTCAGAAATCTATGTTTCAACAACACCCCACCTGGTAAATCTGAAGCACCCTAAAATTTGAAAACCACTTCTCTAGGGACATGATGTTGAAAAGCATTATCCAACTAGCTTTGTCCAGGAGATGAGTGCTCTAACTTTTAAAGAGAGATTTACATATGTATCTAAACCTCCATGAGGTATATCCAAGCATTAAGACCTTAGAGCTGAGCAGAGCAGCATTAAAATCCAGGCTCTGCCACACACCAGCCACAGGGCCTTAGACGAGTCACTTAACTACTCAGTGTGCTGGTAATGTTCAACAAACAGCTCTCGGGGGAAATGCAGTGTTTGCTGACTCCCATGGTGTAAATACTCACATCCCACCACAGCTAATTTCAAGCTGCCAACATGATGGTGGGCCAACTCAAAAAAATTAGTGAGAATTTAACATTTGCTCTCATAAACCCATGTGGCCTAGTGCCAGCATATCACTGTTTCTAGGACTCAATTTCCTCATCTGCCAAATGGATGTCTAATAGTATTTAGACCACATAAGGCTGTAGGAATGCTGGAGTGAGAAAACAATGAGTGGACATTTACTGAGCAATTATATGTGCCAGGCACTTAATATGCATTATCTCATTGAATTCGCATACCCATGAGATAGGTACTATTTTTCCTTCCATTTTATAGAGGAGGAAACTGAGCTGAAGTAACTAGTCCAAGGCCACAAATAGCAAGTGGGAGAATCTGAGTTTGACTCCAGAGCCTGAGAGTAAGAGACATGTGCATAGACCTCTTAGCACAATGTTTGACCAAGGGTGTTGCTCAGTAACTGGCAGCTACCATGACAGAAATGAACTTTCTAAACGCCTCTCCCCTGTGGAAGTAGGGATCAGCAGTTTGTGCTGAATGAAGCTTCTTGTCACAAAAACATTCGTTTTCTTCTGGCAGGAAGGGCCAGTGTCTTAGTCCCTTTGGGCTACTATAACATATGCCATAGACTGGGTGGCTTATAAACAACAGAAATTTATTATGGATGTCTAATAGTATTTAGACCACATAAGGCTGTAGGAATGCTGGAGTGAGAAAACAATGAGTGGACATTTACTGAGCAATTATATGTGCCAGGCACTTAATATGCATTATCTCATTGAATTCGCATACCCATGAGATAGGTACTATTTTTCCTTCCATTTTATAGAGGAGGAAACTGAGCTGAAGTAACTAGTCCAAGGCCACAAATAGCAAGTGGGAGAATCTGAGTTTGACTCCAGAGCCTGAGAGTAAGAGACATGTGCATAGACCTCTTAGCACAATGTTTGACCAAGGGTGTTGCTCAGTAACTGGCAGCTACCATGACAGAAATGAACTTTCTAAACGCC
Organism: Myotis brandtii; assembly: GCF_000412655.1. Lineage (NCBI taxonomy): Eukaryota > Metazoa > Chordata > Mammalia > Chiroptera > Vespertilionidae > Myotis > Myotis brandtii. Next base: position 952,890 of record NW_005371920.1, on the reverse strand, counting down.
TCTCCCCTGTGGAAGTAGGGATCAGCAGTTTGTGCTGAATGAAGCTTCTTGTCACAAAAACATTCGTTTTCTTCTGGCAGGAAGGGCCAGTGTCTTAGTCCCTTTGGGCTACTATAACATATGCCATAGACTGGGTGGCTTATAAACAACAGAAATTTATTTCTCACAGTTCTGGAGGCTAGAAGTCCAAGATTAAGGCACCAGCATGGTTGCATTCTGATGAGAGCCCTAGTCCTAGTTCATAGCTAGTGTCTTCTTACAAGATGGAAAGGCTATGGGTCTCTCTGGGGTCTTTTTCAAAACAGCACCAATCTCACTTGTGAGGGCTCCACTCTCATGACCTAAGCACCTCCCTAAGGCCCCACCTCCTAATAACCATCATCTTTGGGGGTTAGAGTTTCATCACATGAATTTGGGGGACACACAACATTCAGACCATAGCAGCCAGGTTGTCTGATGGGAGAGCCAATTGTTGATTATGGAACAGACAATGTGAGTCTAGCTACTCGAGAGCCACAGATAACACAGCAACTCATGCTCATTTTAGTGGAGCTGTAAGCTCCTCCCCTCCCTGGATCAATCTGATGTATGTTTTTTTCCAAGTTTTATCTGTGCTTCTACAACAAAATACCCATATATACATACATATATACACACATATGTTGTTTCCATTGGGTCATACTACACATACTTTTTGAAATTTACTTTTTTTTTAACCTAAGAATATATCATGGACATATTTCTGATGGCAGTCCACACTGATCTCATTCTCTTTAAATCTCAACTACTGTGTATCATTCCACAGTCTGAGTTTGACTCCAGAGCCTGAGAGTAAGAGACATGTGCATAGACCTCTTAGCACAATGTTTGACCAAGGGTGTTGCTCAGTAACTGGCAGCTACCATGACAGAAATGAACTTTCTAAACGCCTCTCCCCTGTGGAAGTAGGGATCAGCAGTTTGTGCTGAATGAAGCTTCTTGTCACAAAAACATTCGTTTTCTTCTGGCAGGAAGGGCCAGTGTCTTAGTCCCTTTGGGCTACTATAACATATGCCATAGACTGGGTGGCTTATAAACAACAGAAATTTATTTCTCACAGTTCTGGAGGCTAGAAGTCCAAGATTAAGGCACCAGCATGGTTGCATTCTGATGAGAGCCCTAGTCCTAGTTCATAGCTAGTGTCTTCTTACAAGATGGAAAGGCTATGGGTCTCTCTGGGGTCTTTTTCAAAACAGCACCAATCTCACTTGTGAGGGCTCCACTCTCATGACCTAAGCACCTCCCTAAGGCCCCACCTCCTAATAACCATCATCTTTGGGGGTTAGAGTTTCATCACATGAATTTGGGGGACACACAACATTCAGACCATAGCAGCCAGGTTGTCTGATGGGAGAGCCAATTGTTGATTATGGAACAGACAATGTGAGTCTAGCTACTCGAGAGCCACAGATAACACAGCAACTCATGCTCATTTTAGTGGAGCTGTAAGCTCCTCCCCTCCCTGGATCAATCTGATGTATGTTTTTTTCCAAGTTTTATCTGTGCTTCTACAACAAAATACCCATATATACATACATATATACACACATATGTTGTTTCCATTGGGTCATACTACACATACTTTTTGAAATTTACTTTTTTTTTAACCTAAGAATATATCATGGACATATTTCTGATGGCAGTCCACACTGATCTATCTCATTCTCTTTAAATCTCAACTACTGTGTATCATTCCACAGTAGTTGCATACCATCATTTATATAACCAATCCATGACCAAAGGACGTTTAGGCTACCTCCAATTCCTCACTATTATAAACAACCCTGCACTTCACAATCCATTATATAGATTCTTGCATATGTCTGCAGGAAAAATTCCTAAAACTAGGATTCCTGAGTCAAAAGGAACACATAGTTTAGGTCTTGATCAATGTACCCAAGTTGCCTTCCCAATATGAAATGTTAAGCTCCCAACATTTAAGAAGGAAAGTGCCTGTTTGCCCATCTCTCACCAACACTGGCATCCCTCTTATGATTTTTTAAAACTTTTTATTGTGAAATTTTCTAAATATAAAAATAGATAATATAATAATGAACCAATGTACCAATCACTTGGATTCCATAATTACATAAGACCAATCTTATTTCATCTATAGCCCACTCATCAAGTCCATATCATCCTCTTTCATGTGTAAACAACTTAATAGGTACCTTTAAAAAGATAAGGACTATTTTTTTAACATCACCTCAATACCATTATCACATCTAAAAATTCCTTGATATCATCAAATATTCAGTCAGTGTTAAAATTTCCCCAATTGTTTTATAATTTTTTAATAATCGGTTTGTTTGAATCAAGATCCACAAAGTTCCACACATTGCATTTCGTTGATATGCCTCTTAAGTCTTTTTTAATCTCTAGGTTCCAAACATACACATGCGCACACACACACTTTCTCTTCTTTTTTCCCTTGCTATTGCACTTGTCTTATAGTTTCCCATTTTCTGAAATTTTTTATATCCCTCTTGTGTCGTTTCATGTGTTTTTCAATCTTCTGTAATTCTTGTGATATGTATATATAACAGTCACAGGAATTGTGTGATATATATATATATGTACATCTTTAAAAGTTAAAACTCTCATCTCCTAGACAAAATTTGTAGGTTAGATGTAGAGCTGTGCTGTCCAATATAGTAGCTACTAGCCACATGTGGCTACTTAACTTCAAATTTAAATTAATTAACAGTAAATGAAATTTAAAATCTGGTTCCTCCCTTGCATCAGCCACCTGGCGAGGGCTCAGTAACCACATGTGGCTAGTGGTTGCTGTATTAGACATTAGAGAATAGCACATTTCATCACCATGCAAACTTTTGTTGGACTAAATGCTTAGAGGCATAACCAGGTCCTCTGATGATTGGTAAATTAATTTTTCTCATATATGCTCCAGAGCAAAGATGAACACCCTGAAGTTTTATCACTAGGCAGGCTCGGGTAAAACAAAGGAAGGAACTAGTGCCCGACTCTGCTCCTGCCTGTTTTAAGTGGCAGCCGCCTGTGTTTACAGATGATTAGATGTTTGTAATAAACGCCTCAGGTATGTTTGAGATTCTGTGGTGCCAAAAGGTCAGCAGATCCCCAGCATGTAAGCAGCCCGGATCCTTTTCTGCCTCCACAGAGGGAAATTGAAGGAATCAAGGCTAATCCATAAGGCTTAGTCTTGCAATTATTATAGGACACGTTCGTTCCAGAATATTCCTAAACATTCCTCCTTTCCTGAAGGTTCGGGTGGTTCTGGCTGGAGCCTTCTTCCTATGTCTCTGTCTTAGCATGCATGTAATGAGCACATTTCATAGCACACCAAACAGGTTTCTCAGCTTGCTTCTGCGACACTTTGCAAAGCCCAGAGGGGCCGTGGCAAGGCAGGGGAGGTGAGCAGCTGCAACTGACAAGGGAGCAGTCTGGCTGGCTGAGCACTGTGGCAGGAGCCTCCCCAGGTTCCTGAGAAAACCTCAACCAATCTATGAGGAAGTGGATTCTATGGGGCCCTGATGGGAGATAGCTCAGAGAACAAAGCATTCAGTGAATTTGAGGGTAGGAGGCCATCATTCAGGAATCCCTTTATTCTAAAAATACTTTTGGGGCCAGACACTGTGTTTGGCACTAGGCTCAGTGGTGAGCTGGATGAAAGTGTCTGCCCTCGCCAAGTTTACAGTCTGGTAGAGGAGGCAGACCAATGAAAGCCACTTCAACACCATTTGACAAATAACTGTGATGGAGGTGCTAGAGAGCGTCATAAATGCACACGGCAGGGATCCCTGACCCTGACATGGACACTCAGGGACATGATGTTTAAGCTGAGACCCAAAAGACAAGCAACAGTTGGGCAGGAGAGGGAGAGGGTGGAATTCACAAAGAATATTCTGGGAAGAACTGAAGGAGTGAGAGTGACCGAGGCATTGGTAGCACAAAATGATGTTCCATTTGGCTGCAATGGGCCGTGTGAGAGGAGAATGGCCAGAGTCAAGAGTGGAGAGAGAAGAACAGTAAACCCCAGCTATGGGAGCTGAGGCAAGTCATATCTTCCTGTGCCTCAGTTTCCTCCTCTACCAAATACGCATTGTCATTCTTACCTGGCAGTGCTGTGGTGAGAGCCCAATGAAAAAAACAGATACAAAAGGATTTTACAACCATATCCTAGAGTCCCAACTGTAAGAAAGACAATGGTGCTGGTCTAGGGCAACCTTTCACCTCTGGAGCGAGTGCCAGTTAGACAGCACGCTATCTAGTGGTGCTGGAACATGAAAGGCAGTAACACACAGGTCTTATGTCTTCCCACCTCCATATTCAGTGACATCAGGTTGGTAGTCAAAGTAGCAGTATTTACACCATGGAAATTGACGCAAATCAGAACCCCCAACCCCCAGCTGGTTTACCAGCACAGCACTGAGTGAGGACAAGCATAATAAGAAGAGGAGGAACCCTGGGGCAGCAATTACCAAGGAATGTCCATCCACAAGAAAAAAAGATTTTTGAAAGAGTGACTCTATCACATTTTCTGCCATCTGAAACAGGCCCACCCAAGGCCAGGCATTCGGGAAGAGAACAGGAGGGCTGCTGCTTCATGCTGACCCACTCCCAGACGTGCCTGAGGAGTGTGACAGCCAGGTCATGGAAATGAGCTGGAGCCTCTCAGATCAACAGCTGCTGAGAGCTGCTTTCTTTGGCTCAAGTGGCCAGCAATAAATTGGATTTCAATGTTCTGAATAGGCAGAAAAAGATATCTCCTTGCTCCCTTCTGCTCCCTTTCCTACCAGCTGGCAATTTTTGTCACTCATCATGGCTGCCTGCAATAGAGATTATAGACTTGATGTAGAAGACATGTGGGGGCGGGGAGAGTCTTCAATAAGAGGAGTGTCTCAGGCAGGTATCCTTTGGAAAAACTGGGATATGGACAGAGCTCAAAGCACGTTTTAAATAATGGGGCCTTTCTGTAAAGGATGACCTGGAAAAATATTATTTCTATCTGTGGCTAGTATGCCTGAATACTCCCCAATCTTGGAAAAATAACTAGTTGGGCATGTTGGAATCTTTTTAAAAAATATACATTTTTATTGATTTCAGAGAGGAAGGGTGAGAGAGAGAGAGAAACACTAATGCATGCCCCACTGGGGATCGAGCCCACAACCCAGGCATGTGCCCTGACCGGGAATCAAACCCGTGACCTCCTGGTTCATAGGTCAACGCTCAACCACTGAGCTATGGCGGCTGGGCAGGCATGTTAGAATCTTATGTCAGGAACAGAGATGGCAAAATATCAAAGTTGAAATTAGGGTTAAGTGGAATGGTGAGGTTTAATATTGATTCATTCATTTATTCATTCATTCAACAAATACTTATTGAGTGCTTACTAGGTGCTGCTAGAATGTAAGTCCCATAAAGGTACACACTGTGTCTGGCTTACTTATTAAAGGCATTTGGTACATTTTTGTTGAAAGAATTAGTGGATGCCATCGCTTTGCCAGGTGTTAGGAGTTTAAATGAACAATCATAGACCATGCAGAGTTCAAATCTGGTGAACAGGCAGACAAGTAAACCAGCAATTACAATACAAGGTGATGAGTTCTGTGATAGGGGAAAGATGGAGCCAATTGCTCACAAAAAAAGAGACACAATTCAGCCCTCAGGGACAGTAAAGGCTTTCTGAGACAAAGATGCAGAAGACAGAGGCAATGCCAAGGATACTGTCTCCTATCTGGATATGACATTATGGGAAGAAAGAACTGTCTACACATCCTGCAATATCTCACATTCCTAGGAGGACTACAGACTCTATCTCAGAGTGAAAAATGATTGCAAAAACCGCTGAGACACTTCTATAGCTTAATCAGAGAAGACAGTTTCCATATCTCAGGGATTTCCAGAAGGTTTCCTTAAATTCAAGCTTTCTACTTGAAAATATGACCTTGCGTCTAGTGGGACAGATGACATGTGGATCTTTAGCATCTTTCTGGTATAGAGACACTCACTCCTAACATGGGGTCCAACTCTATAGGCAGGCAAGGTATTTTTTCTCCAAGGTTATATCTGTTCCATTTGGTATAAATGAAAGGAATGATCTGAATTTTTATTTAAAAGAGGCAGATAAATTGCAGAAGGTCCTGGGATGAACATCTTGGCTTCAAGGACAACTGAACTGAGAGGGAAGAATTCTCACTTCCCAGGCTTGCTGCTTTCAACAAGGGTCATGCAGGTTTTTCCCATGCTACCACCAAATTAAAGTGCAAATATGTGTAAATATGCACACACAGAGACACACGGGAAGAGAGAGATGAACATCTTGGCTTCAAGGACAACTGAACTGAGAGGGAAGAATTCTCACTTCCCAGGCTTGCTGCTTTCAACAAGGGTCATGCAGGTTTTTCCCATGCTACCACCAAATTAAAGTGCAAATATGTGTAAATATGCACACACAGAGACACACACGGGAAGAGAGAGAGAGAGAGAGAGAGAGAGAGAGAGAGAGAGGCAAGTCTTGACAATGAAGACTAATCCATTTGAAATCAAGATGTAACTTTTTTGACAACAGAAGACAAGCCCAACCACTTTAGTCCTCATCCTCAAAGTCATTGTCCCCAAGGGTCTGGGAGCATTCACAGCCACTTCATTCCTCACCACTGCAGTCTGGGCTGCTGGTGGCACCTGCACCTCACCAGCAATTCTAAGGAGCACCACACACACAAACAAAAGTGGAGAAAATAGTACAATAACTTGCCTTCTACCCATGACTCAAATTTCAATAGTTATCTACATTTTGCCAATTTGGTTCCATTTCAAATCCATCACCTTTATTTCTGTAGTATTGTAAAGATACTCCTGGAGTATTGATCATTCACCTTAACATCCTGTTATCTTTAGAGTTGGAAGGAAAGGTAAAAAATCATCTCTTTGCAGTTGAGGTTCTGTGCATCACTCAAAGACACTAGTTTCTGAGCATCACATCTAGAGGTCAACTCCAGCGCCCAGACCAGATGGCCCCATTATCAGAAACATTCTACTGTTTGCCTGGTCATGTTGTCACTAGTCATTCCTCCTTCAGCTCCAGAAATCTTTACGTGGAAATGAAAGAAAGAAACAACTTGAGGGAGAAAGCCTGTGACCATGTAATGAAAGCTTTATTTTCCTAAGCCAGAGGAAGAGGTGAGGGTGGGAGGGTCATTGACTCATCTTTCTTCCTTCTGCATGGTGGATCTGGCTGTTTCTCAAACCATGTGGAAAGAGACTCGTGTACCAGAAGCCACACCTTTAGCAAAAGCTCACTCTGGAAATGTGGATAATGGAAGGAAGCAGAATTACCTCCTGGGATGAATGAGATAGTTCCTCCCCTTGTCCTTCAAGCTGCCAGTACCTCCAGCCTTTCCTCACAGGTGCCCTGGGCCCTCCTGGAGCAAGCAATGGCAAAGGAAATGCTTTGGTTCTCTGGATAATTTCAGTGCTATCTCACTGAACATCTCTGGGACCTGGCACCCAACCCATTTCAAAAGCAACCCCAAGGTATTTATTAAGAACCAGCTTATGTCAGGAGCCAGGGATATGGCTATGAACTTGTCTGGGATTACCTCCTATGATGGGGGAATGAGATCACCCCAAAGCAATGTCAGAGAAATGTTTGGAGGAAAAATGAAAGCATGCTAAAGGGGCTGACAACTCTAAGTTGTTCTTTCTCTGCCCACTGGTGTCAACTCCTGCTTCATTCACCTTTTTCCTGCTACAGGACCCTGTTGGGAGGCAGCAGGAAGCAAGGGAAAGAAGTCTGGCATATCCTGGAACTAAGGGAAAGTAGTGCTTAATTCATATTTTATTAAGAGAGGGAGGAAAGAAGGCTATGCCCACTGACTCAAAGTGTCAGGAGATGGATAAAGAACAGAACTGGAGTGCTATGATGCCCCAGCTCTCTACCTAGGACTGGAAGACAGAGACTGGGGGAAGGTGAAATAAAGAGAGAAATACATGACAAAAATCACAGAACAGAATAGAGTTTTAGATACACAGATAGGGCCAATAATATGAATCTTATTTACATCATTTCCCTTCCCAACTCTCAGTATCTCTCACCCCCCTATTCTTTTCTTCCATAAAACTTACTGCAACTTGTAATTATATATTTATCTATTTACTTATAAGTTTGATCTTTCTTTCTCCAACTACACAATGTTTGGCATAGTTGTCACTCAAAAAAATTATTGAAAGAAAGAATGAATAACAAGTAGGGTTGGAAAAATCAGGCCAGAAGTGTAACAGTAATTCATTACTTCCCTCTCCTCCTTTGGGAAAAAATCTCTTAAGTATCCTTGTTTATTGAATACATGTATATATAATTGACTTCAGAGGAAGGAAGAGAGAGAGAAGAATCATTGATCTGCTGCCTCCTGCATACTCTCTACTAGGGATCAAGCCCTCACCCGGGCATGTGCCTGACCAGGAATCAAACTATGAGCCACACTGGCCAGGTTGAATACTTCCTATTTGCTGAGCATTCTACTAACTACTCAATGTAGTTTATTTCATTAGTTCTCTCAACAAACCCATGAGAAAGTGTGTTCAGAAGTCCCCAAGACCCTCCTCGGATTCAATGATTCACTAGAAGGGCTCATGGAACCCAGCAAAGATGTGATACTCACATTTATAATTTATTACAGTGAAAGGATACAGATTTAAGTCAGAAATGGAAAAAGCTATACAGGGCAGAGTCCAGGGGAGACCAGGCACAACTTTGAATTGTCCTCTCCTAGAGCAGAGAGCACTTATTTTGCCCCACAACAGTGCATAACAGCACACATAAAATATTGCCAACCATGGAAGCTCACCAGAGACTGGATGTCCTGGGACATTTACTGGGTTTTGGTCAGGTAGGCATGACTGACTTCCCGTGTGGTTGACTTTAGTCTCTAGCCCCTCTAGAAGTCAAGGTTATAGTGCATGAGCCACACCCACCACCATAAATCACTTCGTTAGCTTAGACTCTGGTGTGTCTCAAGGCCCAGGAAGTCAAAGTCTCACTGATCAGGCAAGATATTTCAAGGGCTTATGGGTTATCTCTCAGGTCAAGGGCCAGAACTTTCATTGGAACATGCACAGTTGTATAACTCAGACTTGCTGAGTTTACTGCACAAAGAAGTATTCGCATTGGCCCCATTTTGTGGGTGATTCAAACTAAGAATCAGGAAGTGATTTGGCCAAAGTTACAAAATCCAGAATGCAAGCAAGCCAACATCTTATTTGACTCTAATATCCGTGTTCTGTTGCACCCTAGTACCTTCCTGAACAAGTAAAACTCTCTATGAAAAAAAGAAACTCACATCGAGTGTCTCATAGCCTGCCCTCAAATTCGAATGCCCACATTCAGGGCTTCGCACTTAGAGAAGATCACAGTAATGTGTGCCTCTGGTGAACTCAAGCCCCCGGGCAGCAGATGGTCTGGGCTTGGCCAAGAGCAGCCAGATCTGATCCTGTTGAGTTCTCTCTGCTCAGCAGAGAAGGGAAAACGTGCTCAAGGGCCAGCCAGCACTTTCTAATATACATTCCATTGTCCCCAACAAACTACTCCAAAAGGGTTATCGGGGAGGGAGGAAAGGGGGTGGCTCAGCTGGCTAAGCAGAGACTAGGAAGTTAGGATCCAGGACAGTCAGTTGACCCTTTGTCTGGCCAATAGAGTGAAATCCCGGGGGAAGTCACATTTGCCTTACCCAGCATTCCCCAGGCCTGTTCTGCTAATCCTGCAAAGTGATCCAGATGCAAATACAAAATCACATCAGCAGAGTAAACCTTCTGAGAAGGTCAGCAAAGAAACGTGTGTGGCTTTGTTTAACTCAGTGTTTCCTGAGTTTATGGGAGTATTGCACATTGTGTGAGTGTGTGTAGCACCAAATTATTAAAGTTCAGGGCAATCTGGAAAATATAACCAAACTCTCCTTTTTTAAATTTTTCAGCTCATACCAATAGATCTGATTTCAAATCATTATTATCAGTCATATTTATTAATCTTGCATGCATCCTTTTTCTCTAGGAATGGTGATTCCTGGATGCTTCTTAATTATTCACAAATTCACTCATCCATCAAGCATTTATTAAACACTTGTTTATGTTCAGGGCTCAGAGATAAAGATAAAAGAGGCGCTTCAGCCACAAGTCTGGAATTCTCCAACAGAAAATTCATAGCCTGGTGAATGATAGCTTGAGCCAAAGGCCAGGATGTTTTTCCTTGGCTCCATTCTGCAGTGATGGGTGATCTCATGACCGGCTCAGGGAAGCAAGCAGTTAGCTCAGCATGTTGATTTTGGCCTCACCTGGTGCCAGGACTAGAGAGAACTGGGCCAACTCCTTTCTAAATGAGTGGGAAGTGTCACTAGAGCATGGTGAAGAGCTGGGCACATAGCAGGCTGTGTTCTCACCCCCCAGCTCACTTTTCCCCTTGTGTGCCTCACTGGGGTGGTTCTGCTCTACTTGGGCTCCTTTCCTCTCACCCTGTTATCAACCACATGCCTCCTTCATTATTTTCAAATGGGAAATAAACTCAGGGCTCTTGCCAGCTAGACCTCCTGCTGTTCTGAAGTCTGCTATTTGAATTTGAATACTCCATTGTTACCCAGTTTTGTTGTTTCTGGGTTTTTAATATGTGTTAGTCAGGACTTGTTCAGTTTCAAGTGTCAGAAAATAACTCCAAGTAGTTTAAGTAATAAACACCACATTGGGGATATGGTCTCATTTAACTGAGTATCCTTCAAGGACAACTGGATCTAGGTATTCAAATGTTATTGTCAAGGCTCCATCTATCCAGTTACCTATCTATTTACCTATCTATCTCACTATAGCTCTGGTTCTGCTGCCTTCTGCAGCTGTAATCAGGAAGGTGTGTCTACTGGTTGGGAAATATCACCAATGGTAGTCCACAGCTCATCACTCAAGGCTCATGATCCAAAAGTAAGACTCACTTCTTGGCATCTATATATCAAACTTCAGGGAAGATTCTAATTGGCTGTCTTTGGGGCACATGCCTGACCTGTACCAACCACTGTGCCAGGGGGATTGGGATACTCTAACTGGCCTGCCTGGACCGCATAACTCTGTGTGTGTGGTGCGACCAGAGTGAATGACATGCCCATCAGAAGAGCAAAGAAGGGATGCTTGCCATAATTTTACTACTAACATTCATAATTACTCCGACATAATTCTACTATGAGTACCTCCACATGCCCTGCTTCCTTGTTTCTATGCATTGTTCCTCCAAGAAGCATGGCCCTTGTGGCTTTCAGACCCTACTGAGGTGACACAGCAATAGAACATTACAGGAGCATAGTAATCTTGAGTCTTTTGAATCCCAGAAAAGGAAAGCTTCTTACGTACACAAAGGCTTCCATTGGATTATCTGACTTTCCGGAAAACACCAAGAGAGAGAGTGTGATAATAACCTGGATGTGAGACCTCCACTCCTACTTCCCCCTTCCCCCTCCTGCCTGCACTTGGGAAAACACTTATGGGTGATGAACGCTGTTACCAACAAGACAACGGTGATTGCTGATGTGGCACTTGGAGTCATTTTCCCTTGAGAGAACAGCTGAGGACCGGATAGAATCAACCAGCTGAGTCTCTTCAGGTGCTTAACTTTTATGTGAGGGCTCTGGAGCTCAATAATTCATGCTAATGCAGCCAGCAGCAAGCAAATTACATTCACACTCTGTTCCGATTTTGATTACAAAACAGAGCCCCCCAATGAGTTTTATGATGGAAATACACACTTAGGTGATTTCAGCTGGATGAAGAGCCAGGCTGCTCTGAGGTCAAATGAGCCTAAGTCAGTCTCGGGGCTGCCATACACAAGCTGTGTGACCTCTCGGTATAACATCAAACACCCCACAACTTCTGCTGCTTCAGTAAAATGGGGTGTACCATCTACTTCACTGGGTTTTGAGATCATATGATTGAGATAATACATGGAAAGTGCAATTGGGCAAATGCCAGAAATTTTTCTGTGGCTCGCCAGAACAGCAATAATTGTTCATGCCCTTCCCCTTTTCAGATTCTCTCCCTCCCCATCCCTTCCTCCTCCTTTACAGCGTGGAAGCAACGTGTCCTATGGGTATGAATGTAGAACTGAGAATACAAGGGGAGGGGTTGTCCAGAATGAAGAGAAAGAAGATGAAAAGAGTCTTTGTGTTAAAAATAGAATTTACGATTCACTTTCAGGATACCTACCTATACTGAGGGGAGGTAGAGAAAAGATGACGAGTTTGGGAGGGCAGAGTAAATACACTAATGATAACCATTTTACAAAGTTCAATGAAATAATCTATAAATAAAAAAGCATTTTTCTTTTGGATATCAACATGGCCCATGTAAATACCCAGAAGTCAGAATCATTTGCAGAAGTACCCCAAGTTCATACTGTGACGTTTTACAGGCCTGAATATACGTACTTCATTAAACAGTGGCATTTATGCACGCAAGTGGTCCAGTGGCTTGGGAATATATGAGTACTGCTGGCCATGTGGAGTAAAAGTAATGCATACGTTTAAATCAATGGAAAAGGTATCACACATCAACAAAAAAGAAACAATTATGAATTAACATCCTAAGGGAAGAAAGTACCACAGTTGGCACTTGGTGTCAGAAAACTGGAGATTAAGTGTGTTTGACAACACGCGTTGTAATGTTATGTGTTCTCTCCAACTCCCACTGGACAGTCCACCAGTGTCCTAGGGTCATTTATGGTCAACAAAACCACTGGCGCTATCTCAGGGTTGCAGAGTCAATGCATCTTCAAAGAGGTTTAAGCGTTTAGTGCAATTTGAGTTCAGGACTTTAGTAGTGACTCTACAACCCAGACTACTTCCTTTCCTCTGTAGGTGTGACCTTCCTCCTCACTGTTCGGGATGGCAGCTAGAGCCCCAGCCATCACATCTCCATTCCACATAGCGAAATGGAGGAAAGAAAAGAGAAAATTGGTCTCATTCAGTAAAAACACTTCCTAAAAGTTACTTAGACCCCTTTGGCCAGAACATAGCTGTCAGGGAGGCTGGAAAATGTAACTACTGTTCTAGGTGGTCATGTAACCAGGAAAAAAAAGTGATTTATTTCAATAAAAAATTGGAAAGAAGGAATATGGAGGGATACGTTTGTCCCTGATACAGCCAACCCTGGGAGTGTAGCCCGTTTAGATCACCGCCCCCCCCCTCCCCATCTTTTGCTCTCATCCAGCATCTATCTACCTGCTTATTTTTCAGGTAAGAATGTGTCCAAAAAGTTGGTTGCGTAGTTTGCCAATCCTACTCAGCTTGGCTTATTTCCTTCCCAAATTCCTTTCCCATGTCTTTCACTTCTCATTCCTCAGTTTTATTTATTTTATTTTTACTATCCAATTATAATAGGGAATACAATCAATTTATTGTAGAAAAGTTAGAAAACACAGCTAAGCACTTAGGGAAATAATTTTTTTTAGTATTCAAAAATCTCACCACTTAGAAATAACCCCTCTTAAAATGTTGGTGGATAGCCATCTAGCATTTAGTATTTTCCCTGGGTAAAAAAAGATATATATGTATTTATAATGAAAGTTTAGTCTACACAACTGTTTTAACCTCTTCTATTATACTTAACAGTATATTCTGAGTAACTCAATGCTATTAATTATAGATCAACATCATCATCAATTTTAATAACTGTAGGGTATTCCATTGTATGGGTGCATCATAATTTATTCAGTCAATTCCATTTATCCACGGCCCTGTAAACCTCCTAGTACGCACATCTTTGCTGAGGATGAGCTGTGTTCTTGTGGTTTCCTACCCCTTTGGGTTCCTCTTACTGTACCCAGGGACCAGCAGGAAAGCATTCTCTGCCATCCATCAGCAAGACGCTGCTGCTCCGGTCCTGGCTCTACCCCTAAACTGCTTGCAATTCCTTTTCAAATGAACACCACAGCCTCAGAAGGTCCTTGAAGAACAGAATGAATGTTTTCTTCCACCCCCTTACAAAAGCAAGGCTGCCCCCAGGAGAGGGGACTGTTCCACCCCAGTGCTGAGAAAGCACAACGTGAAGCACAATCCCAGGTGACACTGGCGGGCCTGCCATTAAACCTAAGTTGTTCGAACTTTCAGTTTGTCAAACTGGCTTCCGGGAGAGCAGAGTGAGGTCCTTTCTGTGTGGAGAAACCGTTTCGATTAGGAAAAAAAAGAAAGGCATTCGACTGAAATAATGATTTAGACAGACAACAGATTTAACAAATGATGATTCTTTAGGTAAATTTTAAATATTGATGATTGATTTCTGACTAATGATGTGTCAGTTGCACTTCCTAGAGAGGCAAACACTAGGGGTTTACAGTTTCTAGAGAAGGCTGAAGACAAGTTCCGCTGCATCTCCCTCATGTAACACTTTCTATCTTCGGGAGTTTTCAGCCCAGTTTTCTTCCCATCGATACTGAGGAATATGTAGAACTGATATCATCAGCCCTCCATTATAGGTGATGATAATAAGGGAGATCATTTATTGAGCACATACTATGGACCAAGCCATAAGCTAAAACTATTATGAATATTACTGATTCCTCACAACTCCCTATAAGGTGGGTGTTCTACTATTATCTCATTTTATAAATGAAGGTGGTTTAAGAAAAGAGTAAATAGCTTGAGCATGGTCACACAAGGGAAAAGAGGTGGAGCCAGAATTCACAGTCCTCGTCCAGGCCCCGGAGTCGCTGACTCACTCAAGTGCATGTAGTTGTGGAGTTAAATCCGGAACCCTGTCCCTGCATAGTGGTTAAGAACAGGAGCTCTAAACTCAGGTGGCCTGAGTTCAGATCCCATATCTGCCATTTCCCAACTGTGTCACCCCAGGCAAGTTATTCAGCCACTCTGTGCCTCAGTCACCCTACTTAGAAATGGGCATAATTAGAGTGTCCATCTCAAAGATACGGTCCACAGGTCATCTAATTCTACTATATAATTCTACATACAATTCACCACCTAATTCTACTCACTCATAACAACATACTTTGTGGTAAACATTGCATTCAGTGTCTACAGATCCACAAGATGATCCGCATTTAGCACGTAGCACATTGGGAGGGTTCAGTAGTTAATTATTAATATGATTCATTCTGTTCCTCCAGCCTCTAAGCCAAGTACATGTTTTATTGGCAGGTGCCTCGAGCAAAGGCCTTATGCAACTACCGAGGGCAGAATCCCGGTGACCTGAGGTTTAATAAGGGCGATGTCATTCTCCTTCGGAGACAGCTGGACGAGAACTGGTACCAGGGGGAGATCAATGGAGTCAGTGGGTTCTTCCCGGCCAGCTCTGTGGAGGTCATCAAGCAGCTGCCCCAGCCACCCCCACTTTGCCGGGCCCTCTACAACTTCGACCTACGAAATAAGGACAAGAATGACAACCAGGACTGCCTGACCTTCCTCAAGGTAAGATTCTGGGCAGCCACCAATGTCACTAGTGACCATGCAGAGACTGTGCAGAACCTGGAGTTGTTTGCTTAATATTTGTTTATATTTTTAAATTATATTAGGTGTATATATCTATGTATATATGTATGCATACACACATATGTGCTTGCATATGCAATGTGTGTGTATAATTCAAACTACATAGACATGAAGTCACTAGAGAAATCTATTAATAGCAGTTTGATAGAAATCCTTAAGCCTTTTCTATTGAAATTATGAGAATAAGCATTATACATTCATCATTCTACAATCACTTTGAGCACCTATTCTTTTTTTCTTTTTCTTTTTTAATTTTAAAAAATATATATTTTTACTGATTTCAGAGAGAGGAAGGGAGAGGGAGATAGAGACATCAATGAGGAGAGAATCATGGATTGGCTGCCTCCTGCACGCCCCCTACTGGGGATCCAGCTCACAATCCCAGCATGTGAGCACCTATTCTTTGCAGGCGCTGGGGATACAGCATGAACAAGTCCCAGTCCCTGACCTCAGACAGAGTAGTGGGAGGAATAGACATGTGGACAGAAAATTACAAACATAATTTGATAGCGTGCTTGCAAAACTACAGTTCTTACCTCTTTATCATGTATCTGTACGGCTATTCTTATCGACCAAGTTCTCATCACCTAATTCTTCTCATTTACAACCATTTTGTTGTAAATGTTACATTCAAGACACTCCAAACACACACCATAGCATAATTATACCTTTAAACATAAAAAAAACCTCTTACAAGCCCTAACCGGTTTGGCTCAGTGGATAGAGCGTCAGCCTGCAGACTGAAGGGTCCCAGGTTTGATTCCGATCAAGGGCATATACCTTGGTTGCGGGCACATCCCCAGTAGGGGGCATGCAGGAGGCAGCTGATCTATGTTTCTCTCTCATCGATGTTTCTAACTCTCTATCCCTCTCCCTTCCTCTCTGTGAAAAATCAATAGAATATATTTTTTTAAATGTTTAAAAAACAAACAAACAAAAAAACCTCTTACAAGCCCTGGCCGGTTTGGCTCAGTGGATAGAGCATCGGCCTGTGGACCGAAGGGTCCCGGCTTCGATTCCGGTCAAGGGCCCATGCCTGGGTCGCAGACTCGATCCCCACTAGGAGGCGTGCAGGAGGCGGCTGATCCATGATTCTCTCTCATGGATGATGTTTCTATCTGTCTCCCTCCCTCTCCCTTTCTCTCTGAAATCAATAGAAATATTTTTTTTAAAAAGTATGTGTCTATCATTCAAAAAAAAAAACTCTTACAAGATATACTTTCCAAGGACATTAATCACCCTAAAAATGTTTTGCCTGCATACTTGTACTAAAGTCTAGACTCCTTTAATTCTCTGTTCAGTATTTCTTATTCCTTCAACATTCAAATTTCCTCATAGAAACCATAGTTGGGGTGGTTTTTATTCTTTGCTGCTTATGATAAATCAAATACAAGAAGTGGTACTGTCCCACTGGCTCGGGAAAGGTCTGCTTTGTAGGACATTTTTATTCCACCACTGCCAGAGACGAGATTTACTTCACATTCCCTCCTACTAGATAACCTCACTGCCCTCCACATTTTGAAATACTGATCATTCTTGTCTTGGCACCTCCAAGTGAGTCCCCTAAGGAAGGTCATTCTGTAGCCCAAACTGCACAGGCCATATTTCAACTGCAGTCAGAGGAAGGACAGTTCAATTCCACAAGCCTTTACTCGGTGTTCACTTTGTGCCAGGCGTTAGACACTGTGCTCTGGGGACGCAGCTGGAGGAAGACACAGGCAGGGAGCATCCTGTTTTGGGTTTGGGGGTTTTGTTTTTGCCCCTCTCTGGGGCACTTACTCTACCAGCTCATTCATTCAGTAGGCCCATCCATGTGCCAACCTCTCCACTGGGAACAAAGTGATGAGTCACTGTTCCTACCATCACAGACCCAGCAGACTAGTGGAAGAAACAGACACATAAATGGTAAGTTATGACAAGGAACCAAAAGAGAAAATTTGATTCATTCTGGAAGGGTATGGAGGCTGAAACTGCACTAGGAAATCGCATGGTCTTTCTGAACTCAGTATATCCAAATTAAACATGAACTCAGCATGGTCTTTCCCTAGTGTTTTCCATCTCATGAAATTGTACAATTTATTCACACATTCATCTATTCATGCATGCATTCATTCAAGAAATATTTTCCCCTCTAGCCAGTGCTTCTCAGTGGTTAGAGTGCTGAGCCACGCACCAAAGGGTCACAGGTTCAATTTCCAGTCAAGGACATGTGCCTGCCTGGGTTGCAAGTTTGATCTCCTGCCCTGGTCAGGGCATTGCTGAGCCACGCACCAAAGGGTCACAGGTTCAATTTCCGGTCAAGGACATGTGCCTGCCTGGGTTGCAGGTTTGATCTCCTGCCCTGGTCAGGGCATATGCAGGAGGCAACCAATCAATGTCTCTCTCTCACATCAATGTTTCTCTCTCTCCCTCTCCCTCCCATCACCTTCTACTCTCTCTAAAAATCAATAGAAAAAATATCCTCTGGTGAGGATAAGCAAAAAAACAAAACAAGGAAATATTTATTGGATGACTCCTAAAGGGAGGCCACTGTATTAGGTGCTGGAGACACGGAAATGAACAAAACAGACCCAGGCCCTGCAAACATAAAGTTGATGTTCTGATGGGATAGATAAGCATTAAAAAAATACTAACCACTAAATATGTAATTGCAAAGTGTAATAAGGACAGAAAAGTTAAGAAAAGATATAATTCAATAAATTAATTTAGATTTAGTTTCATTTAAATTACCCAGGGGCATGGGTCAGAAGGTCAAAGAGATCAGCAGGTGACTATTAGGTTTAGATTGATGAACAGGTATGGATGTGGAAAGAAGTCCCTGATATGGTATTAAGTAAAAAATCAATGTGTCCTACATTTGTAAGAAGTGCAAAAAGAGGCAGAATGACTAGGCATGCTAGGAGTCAGAAGAGTGGTTACCTCTTGTTAGGTGATAGGAAGAGTACAAAGGAACCTTCTAGATACTGGCAATGTTTATAACTCGATCTGGATGGTGTTCCATGGATATAGTTAATGTAAAAACTCATCAAGCTTTATATATAAAATTTATGTACTTTACTATATTAATTTGTGTATGTTTTGGAACAGATTTTAAGAATTAGTATGCTTTTTAAAATATATTTTTATTGACTTCAGAGAGTAAGGAAGAGGGACAGAGAGATAGAAACATCAATAATGAGAGAGAATCATTGATCGGCTGCCTCCCGCATGCCCCTACTGAGGATCAAGCCTGTAACCTGAGCATGTGCCTCAACAGGGAATCAAACCATGACCTCCTGATTCACAGGTCGATGTTCAACCACTGAGCCACACAGGCTAGCCTAAAATTAGTATGTTTATATGTACATGTATATATGTGTTCTCTTCATAGAAAATAATCTGAGGGAAAAAGGTGTTAACTAAGGTGCTAACAGTGATCATACCTATATTGTGATAGAATTTTTCTCTTTGTTTTGCTTATCTGTATTTTAAGATGTTTCTACATATAACCTTTTATAATAAAAAAGTCTACATATAAACTTTTATAGTAAGAAAAAATTGAGTTAAAAGTCACTTTACATTTGATACATTGAATACTGATAGGTTCTGAAGAGTCTTCAAAATCGGAATGAAATTCATTCTTCCTTGTGCTAAGATCGTCTATCTTCCTAAGGCTTTCATCTTGATTTCCTCATCAGATTAATTTAAACAAAAAGGCCAGATTCTGCTGGTGATTAAAAATTAGAAACATTTCTAAGTTTTCCTATTGGAGTCCACTGATCCTCCAAATTATTTCTATGTCTCTTGTGTCTTGGTGATCCAAGTCTGGCCCTTTATGGAAAAAGATCATCTAGCAGGAAAATTTTGTAAACAAATCATGAAAGAACTCCATGCCTTGTACCTCACGCCATCTGGGGCTCCAAGCTGATGTCCACTGAGAGCTTTCACCACCTGAAAACAGAACGCTGACCATGAGACTTTTTGTCTTTCAGGATGATATCATCACTGTGATCAGCCGAGTGGATGAGAACTGGGCAGAAGGGAAGTTAGGAGACAAAATCGGCATCTTCCCAATCTTGTTTGTTGAGGTATGTGAGCATCAAGTCTACATCTGATTAAGCTTACCAGAAAGATGCATGTAACATAGTGATTCCTGAGAGCAATTTCCATTTGATCTGAGGTTTATTCAGAACTAACTAAAGTCTCTAGGAAAAGATGCCAGATGATAAGATCCAGTTCTGGCAAGAGTATGGGGCAAGGGCCTTTTTATTCTGCTGATAGGAATGTAAATTGGTGTCATCTCTCATATTCAAACTCTAACTCATATCAAGAATGTTAAAAATGTACATCTCCTTTGAATCAGCAATTTCACATCAGAGAGTTTATGATAAGGTAATATTAAAATAAGTTTGCAGAGATATGTGTATAAAATGTGCACATGTGTTAACCATAATATTGGATATAATAGTAAAAAAAAACAGAAATAATCTAAAAACATAATAATCTAAAAAGAAACAATTAGAATTTCGTTTTTAAAAATAATGGTGATGAAAATATATACTTATTAAAAATAATATTAGAGAAGCATATTCAGTATCACGGAGTATTTGGAATTATGGGAAAATGTTTATGATTTATTGTCAAGTAAAATAAAGTTTAACGGGATAGAGTTCTGGAGATCAATTTCACAACCATTACTTACACTACTGAACTGTACACTTAGAAATGGTTCATATGATAAATTTGATGTGATATGTTTCCTGCCAATAAAAAGAAACAAATTGAACTATATAAAACTAGCTTTACAAATATATGTGTATATATTAATGGATAAAGAACTAAAAGGAAATGTACCAAAATATCACCAAATGGTGAGACTCTAGACGATTTCAATTTTTTTCTGCCGTCTTGTATTTTGTAAATCTTCTGAAATGAGCACATATTTCTTCTTTGTTTTTTTAAAGAGGAAAGAACACATGCTAGGATATTTACCTAATATAACTTGGAGTCTCTAACCTCTGTAACCTTCAGCCTCACCTGAGCTTGAAGCAGGTCATTGCAAATTTAAAGGAGAAGATTCAGTAATTAACTGCATTTATTAGTGCTTCCCAGGCATAAAGCAGTAAAAGTGCCCTGGCCGGTATTGCTTAGTGGTTAGAATGTCGGCCCTTGTACCGAAGGGTTGCAGGTTTGATCCCTGGCCCCAATCGGGGTGAGTGTGGGAGGCAACCAATTGATGTGTCTCTCTCACATCAATGTTTCTCTCTCTCTCTCTCTCTCTCTCTCTCTCTCTCTCTTCCCCCCTCCCCTTCCTCCCTTCTCTCTTCTGCTCTGTCTAAATGATCAATGGAAAAAAAGATCCTCGGGTGAGGATTAACCAAAAATACAATAAAATAATAAAATAAAATAAAGCAATAAAAGTCAGTAGTGGGGAGCTATGAAAGAAGTAAAAGGCATGCTCCCTGACCTCTAGGAGAGTGGGGTAAAGACAGTACAGAGGCATAACTGGAGAGAAGGAACCAATTCTTTCATTCATAAGAGTTAAAGCGGGTTGTGAAGTAAATGGAGTGTCCAGAATACTGCACAGGTCTCAGGGTTCTCTGTACCCCGTGTACTGTATCAGTGTGGAAGGGATGAAAAGTGGAAAGGAGGGATGGAAGAAGGGTCCAGAGAGGCTGGTCTTCTATCTCTAATAAATTCTCATTCCCAGTGCTTTTTCTCCTGCTGAGGCCCCTACCAGGTACACCCACCCCATCCAATTCTCTCTACTTGTTCAAATTTCACTCATTTTACAATGTAGGGAGTAGGAAGAGGAAGTGGTTAAGGATCATGCCCCCTTTCTGATTTGTGTGCCTAGGTTGGTGGTGGAGCCATTTGCTTGGTCAAGCAGCATTTGCTAAAGAGGAACAATTATGTTGATTGGAAGACAGTGGTTGAGATTCTAAGGACAGAGATGAGCTACAACTAACGTCTAGCTGTACACACAGGCAGGCTGAAATTTTTGCAGATGAGAGCTCACATCGTCCCCTGCATTATCTCAAGAAGCTTCTTCATAGCTGGGGCATGTGGGAGAGGCACCAATGATCAGATATTACCCACTTCTGATACCCTTCCCCCGCCCCCCAAAAAACTTCTACATTTAATGATTATTCATTTGGATACTCTCCCCACCACTTCAGCTCTGAAATTGGTGATTATAAGAATCCTCAAGATTGTCATCAAGCTAGCCATTGCTTCCTTTGTTCTCCTAATTGCTAGGAGGGGAATAAGATAATCAAGTGGCTGCTCTACTCTGGGAACCTGGTTTTCAAAAATGGCTTGAAACCTACATTGAGCTTTCTAAAGCAGCCCTTAGATTCTGACTTCCGTCGTTTCATTAAGACTAGCACTTGCTGAGGACTCTTTAAATAAGTTCTGCATTTCCAGTGCCATGCAAAACAGTTGGAAGGAAGGAAAGCTTTCTTATGAGAGTGATACGGGGTGTGTGTGTCTTGTTCTTGTTTTTTGCATAAACAGGATTTTTCTTGTTAATGTAGCATTGGATTTATTGAATTGCACCTGGATAAAAAGGTGGCAAAACAAACTCTGAGCTCACACCCATTCTTGTCAGAACTTCTCCAACAGGGCCTGCCTGGGTTATGTGAATCTTGCTCAGCTCAATGAACCTCAAGGATGTTGTTTCAAATGAGTGGATGCAAACTTAAGAGATGTGCAATCCTTCCCCAACTGAGCCATTAGTCACAATGGCAGAGAACAAGGCAAACCAAGAGTCACAGAGGCCCTTTCTCAGTGTCGCTGATGGTGTTGCTCACCTGGAGAAAGAACAATTAGGTGGAAGCAGAAAAACATTAACTGCATTGTAGCTGTGAATGACCCTGAAGAAGTTTACTCATTCAACTCAAAGAGTGTATATTGTCCTCTTTCTGGATGAACAATGGAGGGATAGGTGCTCTGGGGACTGGAAGGGCATTGTCCCTAATCCAGAAGGCTGTCAGAACTTGCCTAAACAGTTTCAGTAAATTCCTAAATGGTCTCCCTCCTTCTGGTCTGGAATAATACCTTTTTATGTATTTATTTTTATTTACGTACAATAAAATTTACTCTTTTTGGTGTCCAATTCTACATGTTTAGGTAAATGTATTCAGAATAACCACACCATCATCAAGATGTAGAGTAGTTCCAACGCTCCCCAAAATACGAGGTGATGCTGCCCCTTTGTAGTCAGCTCCTTCCCTGATTCCCACCCCCTGGCAAACACTGATCTGTTTTCTGTTCCTATAGTTTTCCTTTTCCAGAATGTCATAGAAATGGAATCAAACAGAATGTGGCCTTTTGAGTCTGGCTTCTTTCACTTAGCACAATGCATTTGAGATTCATCCATGGTGTTGCATGTAGCAAGTAGTTCATCCCTTTTCATTATTGAATCATATTCCATTGTACGGATGTGCCAGAGTTTGTTTATTCATCCACCAGTTGAAAGACATTGTAGTTGTTTCCCTTGCTTTGTTGGCAACTGTGATTAAAGCTGCTATAAACATTTGCATATCATTTTTAGAGTGAGCATAAGTTTTCATTTCTCTCCGGTAATTATCTAGGAGTGGGATTGCTGGGTTGGATGCTAAGTATGTGTTTAACTTTGTAAGAAACTCTCAAAGTATAGCAGGAACTTCCAAAAGCATAAATCAGATCATGTCACTCCTTTACCTAAATTATTTCAAAGGCGTCCTTACACTTAAAACAAACATGAAGCTTCCCAGGCCCTTTGAGATCCAGCCCCTGCCTGTCTCTGTGGTTTCCTCCACCACCTGCTTCTCACTTGCTCTGTTCCAGCCCTCTCTCTTTCTTCCTTGTCTTATTCTCAAACAGGCTGAGCTTGCCACTACCCTCCCACCACACCTCCCTCTTCCTCCTCCCTCCCCCACTCCCCTGCCACCTTTCAAGACCTTTCCACTAATTTATAATCCCTCCGCCTGGCCTGTTCTTACCCAGTCTTCACGTGGCTGGTTCCTTCTTGCCATCTGTGTCTCAGCTTAAATGTCCCCTTCTCAGCAGGTTTTCCTGGATCCCCCAATCTAAAGGAGCCACCTCCCCCAGTCACTATCACAGCAGAACATTATTACTATCAGACATTTTCTCATTTGCTTGTTTCATGCTGGCTTTGCCATTTATAAGTCACCCCTTCTGGGCCTCAGCTTTCTTATCTTTAAAGTGGACAACATAATGCTTCCTCCCCTACTTGATTATTTTTTTCACAATATTACAAGCTTCTTGAGACATAAACTACATCTGCTTTAAACTTTTCTCTCTTGATTATTTTAATCACCTGCACATTGTCACTGAAAAGTTCTTACGTGGGCATATTCCCTTTTACTCCATAGTTGAATTTCTAAATTATAATGAGACGGACCAGATGTAGTTTCAGAGGGCAACTGGTGACAGTCATAATGACGCATGTTTAAGTACTTGTTCTGGAAAGTTTTATTCACACAGACCCCCGTTTTGTCAGCGTATTTCAGGTTTCTGGAGGAAATGAATTCATGTGGGCCCTTGGTGGGCAGGGTATTCAAAATATAATGCAGTCAGTGGTTGTGCTAGAACTAGTTGGTACTAGACTGCAAGAGCTGGTTGCTATATTTTCAGGAATTTTGCTAGCCAGTTGTTGAACCATTGGTAGATATTTACGCCACAGAAATTGGTAGACTCTACAAATCAGGAATGGCGAGTGAGGTGGTGGCATCTGAACTGGCTTCAGACTCGCCTGGGTAAGACTTAGTCGGTCATATTAGACCAGGAAGACTAACTTCTCACCAAACCTTTTGTCTTCTCAGCCAAACCTCACCGCGAGACACCTGCTAGAGAAGAACAAAGGCCGCCACCCGTCCCGCACAAAAAGCCTGTCCCTGGTGTCCTCCTCCAGAGGCAAAGCCACCAACACGCCCAGCCTCCGAAGGGGCCCTGGGTCCAGGAGGAAGGGGCCCGGGCAGCTCTCCATCACGACAGCCTTGAATACCCTCAACAGGATGGTCCATTCTCCCTCGGGGCGCCATATGGTGGAGATCAGCACCCCAGTGCTTATCAGCTCTAGCAACCCCTCTGTGATCAGCCAGCACGTGGAGAAAGCAGATGTTCTTCCCAGTTCTTTGGGACAGGTAGGAAACAGACCCTCGGGATAAGGGCACCTTGGAGTTGGTCAAGTGATCCACACCATGTCACAAGCAAAACTGGATGTTTAGTACCTGCTAAGCACTCATAATTCGTAATAATAACGAGTGTATTGTGTGTCAGAGTTGTGATCTCATCTTGTCCTTGAAACAGCCTGTGAATTAGGCATGATTAGTGCTATCCCCACTTTACAGGTGAGAAGACTGAGGCTTAGAGGAGTTTAACGATTTGTCAAATTCTCACAGATGCTTTGCTTTCCCATGCTAAGAGCCTTGACATGGTCCCTTTCCCCTAGAGAACTTCCCTTCAAGGAGATAATGGCACCCATTTTTCAGAGGGGGTCCTGGCGTCACAATTTGAAATTTACTGGTCCATCCTCCAGCAAGGTACTGGGCATCATGTGGAAAAGAAGAAAAAGAATTTACGAGTTACTGGGTGTTTGGAGGGCTGGCTACATAACTTGCAGGGCCCAGTGAAAAATGCTAATGCAGCTCCCTTACTCAGAAGTGATTAAGAATTTCAAGATGGCAACAGCAGAGTATGAAACAAGTGGAGGGCTCTTCTGAGCACTGAGCCTTGTGTGACTACACATGTTCCACACCCCTGAAGACAGGCCTGGGTGTTTTCATATGGAGCATCTAATGCGATACTGTATGTAAAGTGCTTAGCACAATGCCGGGCACATACTAAGCACCCAATAAGCATTGGCTCTTAATACTGTTCTTAATAAGCCTGGTCACTGGGTTGCCAGCTGAAGGGAAAGAAACCAGGGCGACTGTGGCACTCCAGAGCAGAAGTACCTCTAACAGCATGTGGCTCTTCAGGCTGAAGGGTACTTTAGCACATGAAGGACTGGAGGTATGAGGCAACGTAATTAAGAACTGCATGTTGGCTATTCTGCTGAAAACACTCTTTGGAACCATGCAGGTGGCAACTTGAGAGGACAAACCTCAACTTGCATGATGCATTTTTTTAAAGCTGTAAATCTTGTTTTTAAACATGAATCTCTACCTTGGGATTAAATGGCTTAATTGGACTCTAATCCCTTTTTAACAAGACAGGGAGGAGGAGAAAGTCAAGGACTCCTGAAAGACCTGTGTACTGGTCTAAAAGGAAAACAATCACCTTTTATAACACTTCACATTTTACACCACTGTCTGGATTGCCAAGAGGCTGGCTGTCCCTGTACCTTTGTCCACCACCTGCCGCACGCGCGCGCACACACACACACACACACTTCTCTCCATATACACTCTCCTCCAACTTAAAAAATCACACTTATAAGGCTCCCATTCTACACACACATTCCACACATGTTGTTACAAGTACGTACACACTTTGTGCCCAAAGTTCTTCTCCCTCCAATACACACACACACACACACACACACACACACAGGCACGCACACACACACACACAAATGGGGGCCTATTGACTCACAATTAAGCCAAAGAGTGACAAATTTTTCTGAAACTATTCTTTATATATAGACAGATATATAAAGCACAGCCCACATTCAGTGGATTAAGCTAAATTCAAAGTAAACATCATTACATAAAAGGGTACAGTCTTTTTTTTTTAGTTTTATTCATTTCAAACGGGCTGGATCCGGCCTGAGGGCCGTAGTTTGCCCACGGCTGATTTAGCCAAATCACTTTCCATGTGTCATTTCAATTCTTCTTCCTGCTCATTTACCTCATCTACAGAGAGGCTGGACAGGAGTGGAGAATCCTAATGGAATTCAAAACAAGTATTTCTTCCTAGTTTTCACAAACAGTGAGAATTCCAAAGTGTGGCATATGCATATACTATTCCCAGGGAACCACTGCACGGTATTAATAGTGGCGGGGCGGGGGGCAGGGAGGTTCGATTCAGAAGGCTGTGGATTATAATTATTTCTACATTTTTGCCCAGGTGTTATCATGAACAAATGTTTGTGGAATAAATATTTGCTGTTCCTCCAGGAATTTATTTTTGATGCATTTGCCTGTCACAATCCTCTGCATGCCCCAAAGCCCTGTATGCCCACCATTTCTTCACGGCAACTCTGCCTTCCCCTCCCCTGCAGAATTAATCTCGCTCCCCTGTGGTCACAGTGCATGGCTCACACTCTTGTTCCTTGTACTATAAATACCGTGTATAATCTTACCACCTTGCTCACTAAATTGAAAACTTAAGGGCAAGGATGATGTTTTATTCATTTACGTTGCTGTTGACTTTCCAACGCCCCAGTAAAGGTTTCCAATAACATATTTTGCCTCAAGAATCAAAAAACAAAGCAGCAGCCTATGACTTACTTAAACAATTACCAATCCCTTCCCCCTCTCATAATTATCCAGAAAACAAGAGCTAAGACAGAGAGGAAAAGGCAGGTTGCAGAAGTCAGTGTAAGGAATGCAATTCCCTGCCCCTCCTCCATCCCATTCCAGGATGCTAATGACAAGTCCCAGCATCTCCCCTGGGCTCCTGGGAGGATGAGCTGGCATGCACGTTGGGGAATTCTGGGGTCTATAAAGCTGACTCCTTTCGATCCTATATTTGAAATATTCTGAATAAAGTGATTTCTTTATTCACTTTATTCGAGTTCAAGGAACCTGAACCATTAAGTCCAGATCCTGTCCCAGGGTATCCCTTTGTCTTCATCTTTCAGAGGAATCTCCCAACCCAACTTTACAGTACTCAGGAGCGCCATGAGAGGTGGTTTCTACTTAGTATTAAGATAATTTTTCCCCTTGAACACACTCTCAGTCTAATTTATGGCTAAGATGGTTTAGCTAATCCTCCTTCTAAGGTAATTTACAGAAATAAATTTATACCGAGAAGTGGAATTATTAGATCATATGGTAACTCTATAGTTAACTGTTTCAGGAACTGCCAACTAGTTTCCAACGTGATTGCACCATGTTGCACTCCTATCAACAGTGTGTGAGGGTTCTAGTTTCTCCACATCTTCACCAACATTTACTACCTGTCCTTTCTATTATAGGCATCCTAGTGGGTATGAAGTGGTATCCATGTGGTTTTGATTTTCATTTCCTTGATGGCAGTGACGTTGAGGAGCTATTCCTGTGTTTATTGCACATGTGTTCTTTGGAGAACTGTCTATTAATATCCTTTGCCCATTTCTTAGTTGGGCACCTTCTTCTTCTTGAGTCCTAAGTGTTCTTTATATATTCTAGCTGCAAGTCACTAATCTGGTAAATAATGTGAAAATTTTCTCAGTCTGTGGATCGCCTTTTCACTTCCTTGGTGGTATCCTTTGAAGCCCAACATGTTTTAACTATGATGATGTCCACTTTACCTACTCTTTCCTTTGTTGCTTGTGTTTTCCATGTAAGAGTTTTATAGTTCTAACATATTTAGTTGTATGATGCAGTTGGAATTAATTTTTGCATATGTCATGAGGTAGGGGGTCCAAATACCTTCATTTATTGTAAAAGAACGCCTCTCATTTTGCGTTAAAATTGTTTCAGATTCAGGTGTTGTCAGCCTTCTCCATCCATTATAAGCCTCCCCATCAGCATTTCACCTAATGATTTGAGGTTTTATTCATGAACATATTTCATTTGAGATTGAAAATGGTGACGTTCTAAATCTATCATTCTTCCTGCAATTCTTCTATGAGATTGACTACTACTTTTTGAGAGCTGGTTATGTGCAAGATACTATCCTGTGAGTTTTACCTAAATTATTTCATAATGATCTCAAAGCCTGCACATCATAGGCCCCCATCACATACTGGGTAACCAAAGTTCATGCCTCAACCACTATATTCTCACTCTCTCTCTTTCTTTCTCATTCTCCCTCTTGTTTGCTCCTGGGCGTTCTCAGAGCTCAAAGACAGGACTCATTTCTCACCACCTTCTCGCCTGGCATGTTTGACATCACTGAACTGCTACCCATTTTTCCACTGGCCACTGCCAGCTGGGCTAATCTTTCCCTGCCTGTCTGTGCCAGTCTCCTTGTTTACATCCTTATCGCTGCCCTCAGGCTGGCCTTGGCGTCCTGGCCCCTTTGGCCATGTGTTCACTCTCCCGCCCCTCCTGAGGTCTGGTTCCCACACCTGGGCTACGGCCAGGAGAAAAGGCTGGGGTTTGTCCAGCCTGGAGAAGAAAGGGCTTCAGGGTTCATGCGGGGATGGGCAATGGCTTTATTTTTCCAAACTTGGGTTTATATACTGGTTTTGTGTTCTGGTGTCCAGAAGAGAAAGGGGGCATAAATCATAACATGGAGGATTTCATGAGGTGCAAGGAGAAATCTCTCCTAGCACATAGATTCTTAGAAACCAAATACTGAAAGTGCTGAAGGAGCCTATAGGATACTCTTCTTGTTGGGTTTTGCTTTGCGTTTTACTTTTCCCTGGAGAGAAAGGCAGCTTAGTATAAATGAAAAGGCTTTGAGTCAGGCAAAGCTTCTTGCCATGGTTTTGCCACCTAATTACTGACATTGAGCCTCAGTGTCCTCATCTGCCAGATGAGTAGGCCCTTCCATGCAGGGCCTTTGCAAGGGTTAGCCCTGACTCAGGAAGCTGTAGCCATCGTTCTGACCTCCTTTCCTCCAAGCAGAGCCTTTGGAGTATTTCATCCTTAGTGTGATTGAAGGGAGTCCCTGACTTAGGTCGGGAATGAGCCAAGCATCTTCCAAAATCTAGATGACCCTTCCTATCTGAATCCCCTAAGGCAGTGGTTGGCGAACTGCAGCTCTCAAGCCACATGCGGCTCTTTGGCCCCTTGAGTGTGGCCCTTCCACAAAATACCACGTGCGGGAGCGCACGGACAGTGCGACTGAAACTTCGTAGCCCATGTGCAGAAGTCGGTATTTTGTGGAAGAGCCACACTCAAGGGGCCAAAGAGCCGTAGTTTGCCGACCACTGCCCTAAGGTGTATTTTTCACAACTACTAGCAGATATGGAGGTGATCTTGTCTCATTTTACATGGAAAAAAACTGACACGAAAAGCTATTTCCATAACAGACTCAAGGTCTTTCCCCAAAAAAACAAATGAACTAGTTGCAATTTCAGATAGAACTAAATGTCCCTATGTCAGGCAATGCCTCATCCTGGAGCCACGTAATCCCAGTCGCAATAGCCATTATCCGCACAAGACAGGAGCCATCACCACCTGAGGTTCCATCAAGTCGCAGGTTAGGCCTAGAGAACCTGATCCGCCTCCCACCCGCTAACTGCATTATGCCTCTCCAGGCCCCCGTTGCCTGGTTTTCCAGGTAGAAGGATAAACTGAGCTGGTAGGGTATCCTGTTGCTTAATTTGTTAACAGCACACTCTGAAGATAGAGAACAGCAGGAAGAGCCGTTCCTATTATTTAGTTCATGCTGGTCATTGTAGTGATGCCTCCTTCTGCTCAAGCACACATTCCCGCAAGGGACCTGTTTCCTTTCTGTCTACTGCCAAGCTCCCTCAGCCCCAGCAGGTGTCGGAGTTCTCTGAGGCAGAGAGCTTTTCAGCAGTTTCTCAGCACAGGCCGTATAGTGAGAAAATATGAGATTTGGGGTCGGCCAACTCTGAGATGGAACTCTCCCCTTGCCTCTTGCTGAGCAGTAAGTATCCCATTGGGCAAGTTACATAATCTCTCCGGGCCTCAGTTTTCCATCTGTAAAATGGAGCTGATGATGACAATTTCTTTAACTTCATAAGATTGCTATGAAGATAAAACAAGGCAAAGCTCGTACATGAGATCATAGCCAGGGTTTGGCAGTGGTAAACAGCTCAATAGCCGTTCACTCTGTCATTAATGTTGGGTCAAGTCAGGAAGCTGTAGCTATCCCCCAGCCCCACCGCCGCGGGGCTGGCATGTGCAAACCGGCCTTGCTGGGAATGACATTCACCCGCCCCTCACTTCAGAGGGATGATCCGTGGGAGCCTGCCTTTCGGTGCAGGGCTCCCAAAAGCCCCTTCACTTCCTTGACAGGCAGTGAATTCTGGAAGGAAGAAAGGAGGGAGGCTTTTAGCTTGTATCTAGGGGGCCCTGGGGCACCGGCTCTTACTCAGCTCAGACCTGAGCTGTAATCCCCAGGGGAACCCATGGGAGAGAAGCCAAGAATGAGTGCAGGAGAGAGGACTTTGGACAGAGGAGGAGGCAGAGCCCTCTGTCCACCATTTTCTGTGCACGCCTTTCGGCTTTTTCTGTGAGCCCATCCTCACTGGGAATGGCAGGTGGGTCCTGGCTGCCCAAGCCACTCAGTGAAACAGCCAGCAAAGGGTTGCTGGGTGTCCCCGTGCACCAGGCACAGGTGAGACAGTGGACAAGACACACATGCTCCCTCCGCTCATGGACCGTCCAGGCCAGCAGGGAAGAAATATTGAACGTGTTATAAATACTTGAGGAGGAGATTGTGAGTATCCAAAGAGCTATGAGGTTTAAGGACTGGGAATGGAGTCTGTGGAGGAGGGCCCACCTCGTCTGGGAGGTCAGGGCAGCCTGTCTGGAGGAAGTGGTCTTCAGATGGAGACCTGAAGGATAACAGAAATCAGCCAGGTGACGAAGGAGATGATGTGAAGCCTTGCATGCACCTCTCCTCAGCCCCAGTTCCCTTTGTTCCAAAGTCACACCAGAGAACGCCAGTTCTCCTGGTGCCTGTGACGCCTGCTGTGCCTGCTGCCCAGCCCTGCCCAAGCCCCTGGTGTCCTCTGGGGCACAGCCTTTCTGATTTCTGGTGACCGAAGCAGATTCAGTAATTAGCCCTGCTGTTCAGCATGCTTCCTTGATTCAGCATTTCTCCAAAGAGAGGTTAAGCTTTACATCATCGTTTTGCCCAATTAATCCTGGCAGGTGAGCTGCTCCAGAGACCCAGCCCTGCCCGGGTGAGAGAGGGAGCAGCCTAGCCTGAACCTTAAACACTTTAGCTCAGACTCTATTGCTCTGGGAGCCAGAAGCAGGGGTAATTGATATTCAAGGCCACTGAGGCCTGCAAAGCTCTCTCTCATAGAATTCAGCAAGAAGGAAAAAATAAGAGAAGCAAAATAAACGAGGAGGGCAAGCAAAGAGGTGTGTACAGGGCAGCAGTTGGGGACAGGGAGGATAGTGAAGAGGAACATGGGGGCACGGACATTCCTTACTGACACAGGGAACATGGCCCTGTGGCTCAACCTGGCAAGGCCTCAGTTTCCTCATCTTAAAATGGGACCCTGCATCTGGACAGGCCCAGAATCCAAGAGGCAATGATTCTCTAAAATCCTCACTGGGGTTTTACTGGGCTAGGGATGTACCTGGGTTTATTCAGCAAATGAGCTACTGGGCCATATGCCTTCTTAGGGCATGAGCTGAACATCAGGTCTTCTCCACAGGCTTTCTCCGCGGGGGCTTCTACAGAGGGCACAAAACGGGCATGTTCTTAACAGATTGTTCCCGTGGAAAAGCAAGATACGGGCCCCTATCACAACCCTTTGTTAATGCTTCAGGAATTTTATTTTGGGTGAGTAACAATGTTCTCCGAGAAGAAAAGGAAAGAGAAGTTTTTAAGGAAATGGACCAGTTTTTTTCATAGGAAAAGAATGTTTATCTTAGATCAAAGCACAGGCCTCGGGAGATACAATATCCAGCCTTCTCCTTCTCTTCCCCCTCCAAACAATCAAGCCCTGGTGGAAAATTGCACAACGAGATGCATAATAAAACCTGCTCACATACGCAAAGAATACTGCAAACACCGGGGTGTCTGTTTCCAGACCCTTCAGCTAGGGAAGGCATGCTTTCTCACGGCTGAGACGGGGGGCAGCTCTGAGGACACAGAGGGCAGAGTCAGAAACTCGAACAAAGCATTCCCACCCCTTGGGCTCAGCTGAAAAGGCCCCACTGAGCTCTTGCGCCTTTACCTGCTGCCTTGGCCTTGACCGCTGCCTTCCTGGGCCTGTTCACAAGCACAATGCGCCTACCACGTGCCCGTCTTCCATTCATTCAACAAAGATTTACTGAGTCCCTGCCAATATTTACTAGCTGACCCTTTAAGGATAGAGTACCTGGTGCCCCCTGGTCCCTCCAGGGTTAATCCCAGCTGAGCCTGACAGGGAGGAATGTTTAGTAACAGTTAGCTGAATGTGTGAGTGAAGAAGCGAGTAAACCCAGTGAATGTAGGTGTAAGTGGACATGCATCAATAAACACAAACAAGAGGCTGAATAATGTATGAATTAATAAGTGATTAAAAGGTTTGATGAAAGAAAGAAGACATAAATGAGTATGAATGAGGGAATTCTTATAAGGGTAAGGAATAAAGAAATAAGTATGTATGTGATCGACAGGGTGGGGTCTTTATAAATGTCACATAACAGAGATAAAGCATGTCACTGCCACGCTCTGCTAACCTCATCATTTTGCCTTGCTTGCTCATGCCCTGCCAGCCATGGGGATTTTGAGCTTAATCGGTGCCCTCCCTTGCTGAGGGTGTGCCCATGCGTTAGTGCTTTAGCATCTGGGGCTTCTGTCAGAAGAACAAAAACACCTGTGCCCTGGGCTAGATGCCAGGCAACCCTGCCTCCAAGACTGGCCTCCCATATATGGAAAAAGTATGCCTTCAGCTGATGTCCTCAGCCCCATGCTATCCCTGCGCTATAGGTGCATAGGACCTATTTCTAAAGCTGAGTGCCCCAAAAGGCATCTTTCCAGGTGCAAGGGATGGAGAACAGGTCAGGTTTGGATGAAGTTCATGGCCAATCCTATCTATGGCAGGTCACTCCAGATACTCTGTTTCCCTTGTAGTGCATATCTGATCCATCTGTTTCCTTGTTTTCTGTTTTGTGTGTGATTGTTGTTTTGCCTGCTCACTAGGATATAAGCTCCATGAGGACAGAGCCAGGCACATGGAAATCTCAATAAATATTTGTTAAAAATGAGTGAAACATAGTCTGGAAAACAAGTCGTGTAAACCAACCCCTTGAACTAGCTACCAAGACATGATTGCCTCCCCCAACGGTGGGCCTGACCTGACTCAGCCAGCAGACCCCACATTTCCCCTCTGAGAGCTTGGAGGATTGAATGAAGCTATCTTCAAGGTCCTTCCCAGCTCTCTCGTTCTAGGGTTCTAAAGCCAAGGGAAGGGGCTTCGAGTTTTTCAAGATTCATATAGTGAACCTGAACCCGAGTCCCTGGGTATTTCATGGAGACAGCCATTTAATCTGGCCTGTGTCAGGGTGAAGTGACACTGGGCGTGGTGACATTTCTGTTCTGACTAACGGCCACCTGAGCATCATGTGTGACTATGCAAATGCTGCCATACCTCTCCCTCGGGCTTGGCCAAACCTCTGCTCAGAGCCAAAGCCCACCCTGCTGCCTACGCCTTAGGGAAGCCCTAAAACCTCATGATGGAAATGACTGGGAAGTAAGGCCCTTCTCAGACGTCTCTGCAGGGTTCCCAGAAACTGGGCCAACTCCTCCTAAGTGCAGCACATGAGCTAGAAAGGCCTGTCAGAGGTGTCCAGCCCTCAGGGACTCCTACAAACCCCATCCAACTCTGTCTGCACATCCGCTTCTTAGTTCAGGAAATAACTGTCAGTCCCCCTCTCTCCACCATAACAAGCTGCTTTCCAAGGATGAAGGTCCTGTGGTCTCTATCAGAGATGGGTAGAACATGGGCATTTCTAGAGGTTCAGAGCCTGCTCATCTTTGGGGCGCTCCTGTCTGGAAAATGTGAGGGAAGGACCCCAGTGTAGGATGGATGGCAGGTTTCTCACACCATCTGCACTGTCCCAGTGAGCAGTGGCCTTTGTCACCAATCCCCAGGACCTCGCCAGGTGCCAGGACCTAGCAGATGTGCAACAAGCATCTTCTCTGAATAAATGCCAGGAGGAGACCCACAGCAGACTTAACAGGAACTTCGCTTGTTTAAATGTTATGGCCTTTAATGAAGCCTGGTGAGAGGATTTAATTATCATTGTGGCCAAGCAGTTACTTCTTCGAGTGGACTGTTATGGTGAGGAGGACAAGGGTTGTAATTAAGGTTTTGGTGTTGCAAAAACCGCTAATAAGCCTCACCCCTTCAGATTCTGCTTTGGTGCTAAAATCCTGCCTCGAAGGCAGCAGGCCTTTGGGCTCAGGAAAGCATGAGGTAGAAAACAGAACAGAGGGTGATAGGGCTGAGGACACTCTACCCACCAACCCAAGGACCCGGCTTAGGGAGCAGGATTTTGTCATTGTGGTTTGAGGAGAAGTTGCATTGTCAGCCTTTTCCCCAAAAAGCCAGTGCAGAGCCCAACTATGTAGAGTGCCAGGCCTCACCCTTCACTGGAAGCTTCAGGGTGCGTGAGAATATCCCAGTCCAGTGTCAGGAAAGAGATTCCTGAATGCATGTCCCCCACACATAGGGTCAACCACCCATCAGGGGCCCTACCCAAAGGGAATCTGCCTCTTCTCCTCACCCATCTGCCTTGTATGTCTCCCACCTCATAGCAGTAACAATGGTGACTGTTTATTGGTACTTCATGGAGCCAGACAGCGTGCAAAGTACTTTGCATGCATGTTCGGATTGAATTCTCACAAGAATCCTATGAAGTAGCTACTATTGCTGCCCCCTTTTATAGATGAGGACACTAAAGCTCAGAGGAATTAAGTCTGAGACTCACACAGCCAGCAGGTTTCAGTGTCAAAACTCAAACCCAGTTCAGACGGCCCCCAAAGTCCATTCTCTTAGCAATGGCTGCATAGAGTCTCAAGGAGGTACAGAAATCCACCTGATCAGTGAGTGTCCCCAGGGGGTTCTCAAAGGACTTGAACTGACAGTATGGGAACCCATGCCAGCTAGGGTTTTCCAAGCCTCTACGCCAGTGATGGCGAACCTATGACACACGTGTCAGAGGTGACACGCGAACTCATTTTTTTGGTTGATTTTTCTTTGTTAAATGGCATTTAAATATATAAAATAAATGTAAAAAAATAAAAGTCTTTGTTTTACTATGGTTGCAAAGATCAAAAAATTTCTATATGTGACACGGCACCAGAGTTAAGTTAGGGTTTTTCAAAATGCTGACACGCCAAGCTCAAAAGGTTCGCCATCACTGCTCTACGCAGATGTTCCAAGCACCACCTTTTCTCCCCAACAGAGGTCAAGAGGCAAATAAATAAATCAGGAATCTATCTTCAGCAAACAGGGTTTATGAAAAAAACATTTTATGTCTGGTAAATAGCTCTTGACAACCTTTCAGAATAGTATTATACCATTAAAGAAACTGAATCAGTAATTTAAGATCTTCCCTCACAGAAAACCACACAGAAAGATCCAGACAGTTACACAGGTGAGTTTTTTCACATTTTCAGGAAGGGGATACTTTCACTCTTTACAAACGCTTCCAAAGAATGGGGAAAAAAGAAAACATTCCCCAATTTATTCATGAGGCTAAGGTATTATTAATATCAAAACCTGGAAAACAACAACATAAGAAAATTTTGAGTTCTACCTCACTCGTAAACAGCTGCAAAAACCTTCTGTGTCTATTGGCAAACCAAACCCAGGAATATATGGAAATAAAATACATTAAGTTGGGGTTTTCCCAAGAAAAGTTGATTTAATATTATAAAATTGATTGGTGTAATTTATTATATTAATAGATTAAAGGAGAAAAAAACAAGTGATCTTTTCAATAGACATAGAAAAATGATAAAATTCTATAGCCATTCATTATATTTCTTAAAATCTTAGCAAACTAGAAATAAAAGGGAACTTCCTTAGCGCAATAAATGAAATCTATATAAAATTGACAGCAAACATCATACTTAATGATGAAATGTCGAAGTCATTCCCTTTAAGATTAACAAAAAGAACAGAATGCCTGTGTGTTTCTGCCCAACACTGTCCCTCCCGGAGTGCCTGGCCAGTACTGTGGAGCAGGCAAAATAAATAAAAGGTCAAGTATTTGAAAGAAAGAAACATAGCTGCCATTATTTGCAGGTGATATTATTCTCTCAATAAGGAACTCAAAAGAACTAGAAAAATGTATTACTAATAACTATGAGCATAGCATGGTTACTAGACACAAATCAATACAGGAAAGCAAATCCTATAAAATAAAGAGCTAATATGCTAATTAGACCTGAAGGCAGAACAAATTTCCAGAACAACCAGTGGGTGGACGGTGAGGCAGCCGGGGCTGTGAAGGCCTACTCTTGCACGAATTTTGTGCATCAGGCCTCTAGTTGTATAATAATTAGGAAAATATTGTTTTGAAATACCATTTTCAACAGCAACTAAATTTTTTAAGTCCCTTAAAATAAATTCAGCAAAAGACATGTAAGTCTTTTATGAAGAACATTTGCAAAACCTTGTTTAATGACATTTTTAAAAGACCTAAAATACATGAAGAATTATGTCATGCTCTTGGATTGGAAG
The DNA here is from genome assembly GCF_000412655.1 of Myotis brandtii. Lineage (NCBI taxonomy): Eukaryota > Metazoa > Chordata > Mammalia > Chiroptera > Vespertilionidae > Myotis > Myotis brandtii. The sequence continues at coordinate 915,873 of NW_005371920.1, read as the reverse complement.
ACTTACTATTTTAAAGATATTAATTCTCCCCCAATTTATCTATAAAATCAAATACCAGTGGGTTGTTTGTTTGTAAGTCAAAAGGTGCTTCAAAATTTTAAATGGAAGAACAAAAAGCCAACCACCAAGATATTTCTAAAGAAGATTATGGAATTTGGTTGGGGTGAGGAGTGGGATCTACCCCATCAGATATCAGGTTTTATATAAAGCTATAGTATTAAGAGGGCATGGATTTAGCATATGGATTCTATTAAACCAGCAGAACATACTGGAGAACCCAGAATAGACACAGCCTGGAGACTTGATTCATGACAGAGTGCGCTTTGCAGATCAGAAGGAAGGATGAACTATGGTGCTGGGCTAACAGTGTACCCATGTGCAAAAAAGATGAAATTGGATTCCCCTTGTCAAAAATCAATGCTAGCTGCATCAAACACTTAAATGTGAAAGACAAAACTATAAAGCTTTTAGAAGACAGTATAGAAGTACATCTTTATGACCTTGAGATTTAAAAAAATTATGTTCAAGATTTCTGCAAGGGAATATATTGTAAATTTTACTATTAAAAAGAACTTCTGTTCATCAAAAGACACCATGCAGTAAAAATACAAGTGACAAATAATTCATATTCAAAATATTAGAACTAAAAAAAATTAGACTTCATAATTTAATAAGAAAATAATAAATAACCCAGTAGAAGGGAAAAATAGACAAAGAACATGAATGGGCATTTCATAGGAGAAACAGGGAGCCAAATATATGGTGAAAGAAGCTTTGACTTTGGGTGGTGGGCACACAATGCAATATACAGATGATATATCATGGAATTATACACTTGAGACCTTTATAATTTTATTAACCAATGTCACCTCCATAAATTTAATTTTAAAAAAAGAAACAGGAATGACTCATAAACATTTGAAAAGAAACTCAAGCTCATTACTACCCAGGTAAATTCATTTGAAACCACAATAAGATATCATTTCACACCCACCATAGGCAAGTATTAGAAAGCTGGGCATTGCCACATGCTGGGGAGGTTGGGGAGTAATGGGAATTGTCATTTGCTGTTAGCAGAAGTGTAAATTGTTTCAGCCACATTGGGGAAAGTTTGTTATTACCTAATAAAACTAAGCAAGCTCATACCCTGTGGCCCATCAATTCCACCTGTAGCTGTATATCCTGGGAAAAGTCTTGTACATGTGCACAGGGGACATATACAAGAATGTTCCTAGCAACATCATTCATAGCAGCCCCAAACCAAACATCGCCCAAATGACATGTAAATGATAGAATGGTTAAATGATGGCATATGCATATAATGAAATATGAGACCGCAGTGAAAATTAGCCACAAAAACTTAGTGTTGAGCAAAAGATGCAAGTCACAGAAGAATACACACAATATGAATCTGTTCATAATGTGTTTAAAAACTAGCAAACCTGGTCTGGCTGGTGAGGCTCAGTTGGTTGAGTGTCGCCGTGTACACTGAATGGTTGCTGGTTCCATTCCAGGTCAGGGCACACACTTGGTAGCAGGCTTGATCTCTGGTGGGGGGTGTGCAGGAAGCAGTTGATCAGTGTTTCTCCTTCTCCCTTCCTCTCTCTCTAAAAATCAATTAAAAATAAAAACATTTTTTAAGTCTATTTTAAAACCAGCAAACCTAAACAACATTGTTTGAGGATGTATTCCAAGGTGGTAAAAATTACATAGAAAAGCACTGGCCGTGTTGTAAATGGTTAAGCATAGTTCTGTGCACTGAAAGGTCACTGGTTCAATTCCCAGTCAAGGCACATGCCCCGGTTGCCAACTTGATCCCTAGTGGCAGCCACAAGCCAATTGATGCTTCTCTCTCACATCCATGTTTCTCTCTCTCTCTCTCTCTCTCTCTCTCTCTCTCTATCTCTCCCTTCCTCGCTCTCTAAAATCAATAAAAACATTTTTTAATTACACAGAAAAGCATTGGAATGATTACCACAAATTTCAGTATTACACTTACCCTGGGGTATGGGTGGGGGTGAGGAGGGGATCTGATTGTAGAGGAATATGCAGAGGAGCTCTAAGTACAACATTCCATTCCTATTTTCTTTCTATTTCTTAAGTTGGATGGTATGTATACAGCTGTTAGTTTTGTTACTCTTTAAATGATACATAAAGTTATATACACTTATTTGGATGCATAATGTATTTATCATTTAACATTTTTAATTACAAAGGAAGTCACAGAGCAGGGTGGGGGCTGGGAGGTGTGCAAAGGCCAGGAGTGAACGGGAAGAGGAGAAAGATAAGTCTGGAGAGGAAAGCAGGAGTCAGACCACAGAGAATAGTCTAAGCTTCCAGGACTACCGGGCAGATAGAAATGTAGTCATCTCACAGCTCAGTGTCTACTCTCAGGGACATTGTCTACTCTTGGGACCTCTGTTCTGCCATGGAAGGGAGAAGAGGAACAAACAAAAACAACTTAACATTCCACCTGCTATCAGATCTATTTCATATTACAAGGGACACTTGACAGGGACAGTGGTCATCATGAACACAGTGTATCAAGGAGCATAAAAACAGAACACTGAATTGGCTGGATGCTTTGTTTTCCTGGGATGGACAAACATGCCTCATACATATAACCTCTTAGCCACATTGAGATTTGGAAATTGTAAGTGCTGACTGTGGCTTCCTACAGATAGGCTTCCAAGCCTACGTTCCTTGCTTCTGGTGTCAACTTGACCACCCATTTGCTGGCTACCTCCAGAAAATCATGTAATCATTTTATCTCAGTTTCCTCACCTGTAAAAATGGGGATAATGACAATGAAGCCTGTGTACAGTAAGTTAGCTTTAGAATTGTAGAGTCTGAGAGTGAAATTCCTCTTGACAACCAGGGCAAGTGTCTCCTGGCACAACGGTGCCCAGAGCACCTTGAACTTCCCCCGCCTAACATGCACCGCACTTATGTAATTATGGGTTTAATCGCCTCCCTCCCGTGTACTTGCTGAGTACCACGTGGGGAAGGAGGAGCCTTGTGTGTTTTGCTCATTGCATTAACCCAGGGGTGGGCAAACTTTTTGACTCGAGGGCCACAATGGGTTCTTAAACTGGACCGGAGGGCCGGAACAAAAGCATGGATGGAGTGTTTGTGTGAACTAATATAAATTCAAAGTAAACATCATTACATAAAAGGGTACGGTCTTTTTTGTTTTTTAGTTTTATTCATTTCAAACGGGCCGGATCCGGCCCGCGGGCCATAGTTTGCCCACGGCTGCATTAACCCCAGTGCATAGGGCCAAATAAGGTTCACCCATTGCAATTCTTGCATGTGGCTCTTAAGTCTCTTGATCTATAGAGGAAAGATTTTTTAATTTTATAAAGACAGATGGTCAACTCCAGATTATCCACAATGGTGGGTACAGAAGCTACCAAATAATGTCTAATCTTCTGTCTCTAAAATGCAACTCGTCTCCCAAACCTGAAGGAACACTATGTATGTTAAGGCCCTTGTTAGCTCCTGGGAATCTTGAGATGCAGGACAATGGGCCTCTCTGGAATGGACCACACTCTACTGAGGAAACAGTCACCCCATGCCCACCAAGGTGTGAGCCCTGGAGGAAATAGCTGCGTGCCACGAAGGGCTGGGAGGGGGACATTTTCCTCCAGAAGAGCGGGAGAGGTAGGGTTGCTTGTTCCCATCCCCCACTACACTCTTGGATCCTGCTCTCAGTCCAAGGCCTTGCAGAACTGTTGCATAAAAAGAAGTGCTCCATCCACACCATCCACACCAAGCAGCTAATCTCTTTGCAGATCCAACTAAGTCGTATTCATAGAGCACTTACATGTGCTAAACAACTTACATGGGTTGTGCTGTTTCCTCCAGATAACAACTCTATGAGAGAGATGCCATTATTGCCCCATTGTACAGGTGAGGAAATGGAAGATCCCCAGAAATCCATCACTGGCCCAAGATCACACATCCTGGTAAACACTAGAGGCACATGCCTGAGCATGAAGCTAGACCTCCTGTCCAGGTCCAGAGAGGGCGCTGCATTCTCTACGCCTGTGTGGCTGCTGGGAAAGGCGCTGGGGCCAGCGGAATGTTGTACCAATGCTGTGCCAGGCTCCACGCCACCTTCCTCCCTCATTTAAAACCTCAAGACCTGAAAACACCCAGAGGCCACACAGCTGTGGATGCTTCTATTTCTGATAAAGACTTTTAGAAATGAGTCATTTCCTTCAAAAGGAAGAAAAATGTTTTTAGATTGTAGCAGAAATACTCACCCTCAAATCCACACCCACTCTCTAAACCTGCTCGGATCCCCAAACGCCGTGCCAGGAAGTACCTGTTGCTGGAAGACCTCCATCTGGCCTCAAACCTCTAGGGCCCAGGGACCTGAGGTCACAGTTGACCGCAGGGAACCACTCACTAGGCTCTTTCACTCAGGAGGGCGGGCCTCCATCTTCGATGCCAGGGGCAGGAACAGACCTGCCTCCTCAGAAGCTGGCCATCTACCCATGTGGTTGTCTTCATTTCCCGCACAGGGCCTTCATTTCTGTCTGCTTCTGTCTTCCTCTTTCTCTGCCTTTGTCTATCTTCCTCTCTTTCCCTATCACTCCAGTCAGACATTCATCCATTCATTCATGTAGTCAGTTCTGGCTCTGCCTTTGCGATCCTTTTTCCCCACCCCTGGCCCTTGGCAATCTTTCATCTGTTTTCTGTCACTATAGTTTGGCTTTTTTAGGAATGTCATATAAATGGCATCACAGCACATGTAGTCCTGGATGTCCTGCTTCTTTTAGGATGGTGTTAAGATTCATGTATGTCATTGCATGTATTGCTGAGGCATATGCCACTGTCGTTAAACTACAATTGTTTATTCATTCACCAGTTGCTTGGCATTTGGGTTGCTTCCAGTTTCTGTCTAAAATGAATAGAGCCGCTATGAACATTCATGGACAAGTCCTTGTATGGACATGATTCCATTTCTCTTTGATAAAGACTTGTGAGTAGGATTGCTGAGTAGCATGATAAATGTATATTCAACTTTATTTTTTTAAATGGCCAACCTGTTTTCCAGTGTGGTGGCACCATTGTACATTCCCACAAGCAGTATATGAGTTCTAGTTGCTCCACATGCTCACCAACACTTGGTATGGTCCATCTGTATCATCTTAGCCAATCTCTTAGGTTTATAGTGGTATCTCATAGTGGTTTTAACTTGTATTTTTGTATAATTGTTGATGTTGATCTTTTTATATACTTATTGGCCACTCAATATATCTTGTTTTTGCTCTTTTCTTATTGTGTTGTCTTTCTTTTATGAGTTGTCAGAATTTTCCCTTTCTTCTCCCTTCTTCCTTCTATCCCTCTGAACCCTTCTCTTTCCCCCACTGAGGCTCTGTCTGTGCCTCTCTCACTTTCTCTCTTCCCCACTCTCAGAGTCATCCACTATTTCCCCCTCCCCCTCCCTCCTCTTCCTCCACCTCCTCCACTCATGTTCTCCCTTCCCCTCCAAGATACCTCAAAACCTGAGACTCTGACCTCCCTTACTGTTCCATATTAGAAAGAATTCCAACACAAGCCCACCAATTTCAGTCCTGGTGAGGTACCATGTACCAAATAGGAGGAAATACCCCCTCTCTGGGAAGGCCTAGAGAAGAAAAGAGAGAGAGCCTGGTGCAGTGGAGGGGGTGGCTTTGCATTCTGGCAACTCCCTCCTCCCTAAAGATTAATAGTGTTTGTGGATGGAAGGACTTTTTACGTAAACATAACATTGGAAAGTCGTGGGTGCTAAGTGAAGTTCATGCTGCTTAATCAGTGCTTCGACAGTCTCTACAAACATAAGATTAGTTATTCGCATAACAAGGCTCTCCCTGGCACAGCTCCCATGCCCGGCAGGATTAACCTTGCCCAGTCACAGGAAAGGACCTGCCCAGCCCAGAGCCAGCTCCTTTCATCTCTGTTTGAGGGAACCAGTATGACAATATTTTATTGCCAAGATCAGAACACTTGACGAAGTGTTAGCCTCAGATGTGTGACCATGGAACGCTTTTTTTTAAAGACTTTTATTGAGATACAATTCACATACCATACAATCCACCTTTTTAAGGTATACAATTCAGTGGCTTTTTTATATATCCACAGATATTTACAACCATCACTACTGCAATTTTGCATCTCATCACTGCAAAGAGAACCCTTGTACCCTTTAATTCTCATACCCATTAACTATCACCCCCATGTCTACCTCTGTCCCCAAGCCCCTAAAAACCTCTAATCTGCTTTCTAGTCCTATAGACTTTCCTATTCTGGACATTTCATATAAATGGAATCATGTAATAATAGTCTTTGTGCATCTGGCTTCTTTTAGCAAAATGTGTTCAGGGTTTAGCCATGTTCTAGCATGTATCAATACTTCATTTTTATGGCTGAGTGATATTCCATTGTATGGATATACCACATTTTGTATATCTACTCGTCAGTCTATGGACATTTGGGTTATTGCCACCTTTTGGCTATTATGAATAATGCTGCTGTGACCTCTGTGTACAGATTTTTGTGTGACCTTGGGTAGGTACTGGGAGTGGATGTACTGGGTAATATGGTAATTCTATGTTTAATCATTTGGGGAACTGCCAGACTTTTACATTCCCATCAGCACTGTGTAAGAGTTTCAGTTCCTCTACATTACCACCAACACTGGTTATTATCTGACTGGAATGGTTTCTGATCCTATAACTGGATTTTAATAATGTCACAATCACACATACATTTACACAACCATCAACACAAAAATCTATAGTCATGCATGCCTGCATACACCTCTAAAGTTCATACACAAGCACACAGAATCCCAGATAGACATTTACAGTCACATATACAACCATACATACATATAATCACACATGGCATATGTGCATATCAACTTATAGACCCACATATCTGAATATAACCAGACATACAACAGACCAGTGCCACCACACATCCACATACAACTGTCATGGATTCTGAACAAACATACACACTTGCACAGAGAGCCGGAGACAGATGCACTCAATGATGCATTCACACCTGCCCAAACACTCAGACTCAACAGTAGCATCCAAAACCAGAGTCCTAAAAGGGCACACATACATAGTTACCATCACTTATGGGTGGGTAGCTGAGACAGATTGGATGTATTTACTCTGGATGGCATGGAAATGGATGAGGTTTCATTAGTCCTTGGTAGGAAAACTTTTTCATTCACTTGTTCTTTGAGCCACAACAATATATTGAGCACATAAGAAATATAGTGGTGAACAAGACGCAGTCCCCGCCTCATGGAACTTAGAGTCTAGTGGAGGGATGGTTAGTAAATGAGGAAACGATCACAGGCTGTGATAGGTGCCAAGAAGGAACTAGGCAAGTTAGTCAGATAAGAGGCAAAGTCCCAGGCAAGTAGACAGTTTCCAGGAGCTTATCACTTTATTGCTCCCTCCGGCCCGCGGGCCATAGTTTGCCCACGGCTGCATTAACCCCAGTGCATAGGGCCAAATAAGGTTCACGCATTGCAATTCTTGCATGTGGCTCTTAAGTCTCTTGATCTATAGAGGAAAGATTTTTTAATTTTATAAAGACAGATGGTCAACTCCAGATTATCCACAATGGTGGGTACAGAAGCTACCAAATAATGTCTAATCTTCTGTCTCTAAAATGCAACTCGTCTCCCAAACCTGAAGGAACACTATGTATGTTAAGGCCCTTGTTAGCTCCTGGGAATCTTGAGATGCAGGACAATGGGCCTCTCTGGAATGGACCACACTCTACTGAGGAAACAGTCACCCCATGCCCACCAAGGTGTGAGCCCTGGAGGAAATAGCTGCGTGCCACGAAGGGCTGGGAGGGGGACATTTTCCTCCAGAAGAGCGGGAGAGGTAGGGTTGCTTGTTCCCATCCCCCACTACACTCTTGGATCCTGCTCTCAGTCCAAGGCCTTGCAGAACTGTTGCATAAAAAGAAGTGCTCCATCCACACCATCCACACCAAGCAGCTAATCTCTTTGCAGATCCAACTAAGTCGTATTCATAGAGCACTTACATGTGCTAAACAACTTACATGGGTTGTGCTGTTTCCTCCAGATAACAACTCTATGAGAGAGATGCCATTATTGCCCCATTGTACAGGTGAGGAAATGGAAGATCCCCAGAAATCCATCACTGGCCCAAGATCACACATCCTGGTAAACACTAGAGGCACATGCCTGAGCATGAAGCTAGACCTCCTGTCCAGGTCCAGAGAGGGCGCTGCATTCTCTACGCCTGTGTGGCTGCTGGGAAAGGCGCTGGGGCCAGCGGAATGTTGTACCAATGCTGTGCCAGGCTCCACGCCACCTTCCTCCCTCATTTAAAACCTCAAGACCTGAAAACACCCAGAGGCCACACAGCTGTGGTTGCTTCTATTTCTGATAAAGACTTTTAGAAATGAGTCATTTCCTTCAAAAGGAAGAAAAATGTTTTTAGATTGTAGCAGAAATACTCACCCTCAAATCCACACCCACTCTCTAAACCTGCTCGGATCCCCAAACGCCGTGCCAGGAAGTACCTGTTGCTGGAAGACCTCCATCTGGCCTCAAACCTCTAGGGCCCAGGGACCTGAGGTCACAGTTGACCGCAGGGAACCACTCACTAGGCTCTTTCACTCAGGAGGGCGGGCCTCCATCTTCGATGCCAGGGGCAGGAACAGACCTGCCTCCTCAGAAGCTGGCCATCTACCCATGTGGTTGTCTTCATTTCCCGCACAGGGCCTTCATTTCTGTCTGCTTCTGTCTTCCTCTTTCTCTGCCTTTGTCTATCTTCCTCTCTTTCCCTATCACTCCAGTCAGACATTCATCCATTCATTCATGTAGTCAGTTCTGGCTCTGCCTTTGCGATCCTTTTTCCCCACCCCTGGCCCTTGGCAATCTTTCATCTGTTTTCTGTCACTATAGTTTGGCTTTTTTAGGAATGTCATATAAATGGCATCACAGCACATGTAGTCCTGGATGTCCTGCTTCTTTTAGGATGGTGTTAAGATTCATGTATGTCATTGCATGTATTGCTGAGGCATATGCCACTGTCGTTAAACTACAATTGTTTATTCATTCACCAGTTGCTTGGCATTTGGGTTGCTTCCAGTTTCTGTCTAAAATGAATAGAGCCGCTATGAACATTCATGGACAAGTCCTTGTATGGACATGATTCCATTTCTCTTTGATAAAGACTTGTGAGTAGGATTGCTGAGTAGCATGATAAATGTATATTCAACTTTATTTTTTTAAATGGCCAACCTGTTTTCCAGTGTGGTGGCACCATTGTACATTCCCACAAGCAGTATATGAGTTCTAGTTGCTCCACATGCTCACCAACACTTGGTATGGTCCATCTGTATCATCTTAGCCAATCTCTTAGGTTTATAGTGGTATCTCATAGTGGTTTTAACTTGTATTTTTGTATAATTGTTGATGTTGATCTTTTTATATACTTATTGGCCACTCAATATATCTTGTTTTTGCTCTTTTCTTATTGTGTTGTCTTTCTTTTATGAGTTGTCAGAATTTTCCCTTTCTTCTCCCTTCTTCCTTCTATCCCTCTGAACCCTTCTCTTTCCCCCACTGAGGCTCTGTCTGTGCCTCTCTCACTTTCTCTCTTCCCCACTCTCAGAGTCATCCACTATTTCCCCCTCCCCCTCCCTCCTCTTCCTCCACCTCCTCCACTCATGTTCTCCCTTCCCCTCCAAGATACCTCAAAACCTGAGACTCTGACCTCCCTTACTGTTCCATATTAGAAAGAATTCCAACACAAGCCCACCAATTTCAGTCCTGGTGAGGTACCATGTACCAAATAGGAGGAAATACCCCCTCTCTGGGAAGGCCTAGAGAAGAAAAGAGAGAGAGCCTGGTGCAGTGGAGGGGGTGGCTTTGCATTCTGGCAACTCCCTCCTCCCTAAAGATTAATAGTGTTTGTGGATGGAAGGACTTTTTACGTAAACATAACATTGGAAAGTCGTGGGTGCTAAGTGAAGTTCATGCTGCTTAATCAGTGCTTCGACAGTCTCTACAAACATAAGATTAGTTATTCGCATAACAAGGCTCTCCCTGGCACAGCTCCCATGCCCGGCAGGATTAACCTTGCCCAGTCACAGGAAAGGACCTGCCCAGCCCAGAGCCAGCTCCTTTCATCTCTGTTTGAGGGAACCAGTATGACAATATTTTATTGCCAAGATCAGAACACTTGACGAAGTGTTAGCCTCAGATGTGTGACCATGGAACGCTTTTTTTTAAAGACTTTTATTGAGATACAATTCACATACCATACAATCCACCTTTTTAAGGTATACAATTCAGTGGCTTTTTTATATATCCACAGATATTTACAACCATCACTACTGCAATTTTGCATCTCATCACTGCAAAGAGAACCCTTGTACCCTTTAATTCTCATACCCATTAACTATCACCCCCATGTCTACCTCTGTCCCCAAGCCCCTAAAAACCTCTAATCTGCTTTCTAGTCCTATAGACTTTCCTATTCTGGACATTTCATATAAATGGAATCATGTAATAATAGTCTTTGTGCATCTGGCTTCTTTTAGCAAAATGTGTTCAGGGTTTAGCCATGTTCTAGCATGTATCAATACTTCATTTTTATGGCTGAGTGATATTCCATTGTATGGATATACCACATTTTGTATATCTACTCGTCAGTCTATGGACATTTGGGTTATTGCCACCTTTTGGCTATTATGAATAATGCTGCTGTGACCTCTGTGTACAGATTTTTGTGTGACCTTGGGTAGGTACTGGGAGTGAATGTACTGGGTAATACGGTAATTCTATGTTTAATCATTTGGGGAACTGCCAGACTTTTACATTCCCATCAGCACTGTGTAAGAGTTTCAGTTCCTCTACATTACCACCAACACTGGTTATTATCTGACTGGAATGGTTTCTGATCCTATAACTGGATTTTAATAATGTCACAATCACACATACATTTACACAACCATCAACACAAAAATCTATAGTCATACATGCCTGCATACACCTCTAAAGTTCATACACAAGCACACAGAATCCCAGATAGACATTTACAGTCACATATACAACCATACATACATATAATCACACATGGCATATGTGCATATCAACTTATAGACCCACATATCTGAATATAACCAGACATACAACAGACCAGTGCCACCACACATCCACATACAACTGTCATGGATTCTGAACAAACATACACACTTGCACAGAGAGCCGGAGACAGATGCACTCAGTGATGCATTCACACCTGCCCAAACACTCAGACTCAACAGTAGCATCCAAAACCAGAGTCCTAAAAGGGCACACATACACAGTTACCATCACTTATGGGTGGGTAGCTGAGACAGATTGGATGTATTTACTCTGGATGGCATGGAAATGGATGAGGTTTCATTAGTCCTTGGTAGGAAAACTTTTTCATTCACTTGTTCTTTAAGCCACAACAATATATTGAGCACATAAATATAGTGGTGAACAAGACGCAGTCCCTGCCTCATGGAACTTAAGAGTCTAGTGGAGAGATGGTTAGTAAATGAGGAAATGATCACAGGCTGTGATACGTGCCAAGAAGGAACTAGGCAAGTTAATCAGATAAGAGGCAAAGTCCCAGGCGAGTAGACAGTTTCCAGGAGCTTATCACTTTGTTGCTCCTTCTTTTGTTCTGGAAAAAACATAAAAAGGGTTCAGAGTCATCCTCCATAAGTCACTGGATAAGCTGGGAGGTGGGGATGAGGGGGCAGACCTAGGCTACCTGGTTTTACATTTTGTTTCATACTAGTTGGGTGACCTTTCTCTCAGTTCCTCATCCAAAAATAGGGATAACAGTACCCTTAATAAAGATGACCTTTGCTTGTAAAGCACTTCAAAGTGCCTGGCAAGTGTTAAGTTCTCAATCAATATTAACCATTGTATCATATTCTGAGAGCAGGTTTTCACAGAGAGAGGGAGGTGCGTGCACTGGGAGATGGGTGGGGAGGGGCCGGCGGGGACAGATCCAGGAGTCTGGCAGTGCCCTGTTGACTGTCAATCCAACTGGCCTTCTTTCTCAGTCTTACCTGAGTAATCTTGGAATGCAGCCTTGGCAAGCCACCTCCCCATCCCCCCACCTCCCCAGGACATAAACCGATGTATTCCCACCCTGCTCTTCCCACAAACCACAGACATGGCCCATGATGGGTAGCGCTGGGCACGACTCTTGGTTTCCAGCTGCATCAGGCCTTTCTGTAGCAGCTCTGCTGTGGGCCTGGCTTGTGTCGCTCACTGACTCAGCATGGCTGTCTTTTCTGTCTGTGTAGGTCAGCATGTATCACGCCACACCTGCCTCCCCAGGACATTCCATGGCCATCGTCAGTCTGCCTGGCTCCCAGCAACACCTCTCAGCTAACATGTGAGTAAAAAGCTCAGCCCTCCACCCGGTCCTGGTGCAGAGGAGTCATCTTAGCCATCCCTCTGCCATTGAGCACTCCAAAACCTTCCCCTCCAGAGAGACAACGGCTCCCCTCCCTTTAAAATCGCCAATGGAAATAACGGTGAAAAGTACAAATTAGCAAAGCATGTCATCCTAGCTCATTATTTCACAAAGTAGAAAGAGACTAGAAGGTTATATACCAGAACATTGCTGGGAAATTGTGTACTGAGCAATTTCTATTGTCTTCCTTTAGATTCATGGTGGGCTATAAATAGATGTTGCTTTAGTAATCAGTGAAAAAAAAAAAGTAGCATTTTCTAGGGGGAAGAACTTGCAGATGAGAACACTCCACCCCCAGCCCATTTGATAAGACCTTCCAGTGTCTCAGTCCTTAGAATCTAGAAGGACTTGCTCAGGTCTAGCCTGAGGGCCATACACCGGCAGCCCCTGAAGCTGGCATGCCAGGTGGGCTATTTTCTGATGCCTTTAGTCAGCAGGTATCTCATCTCACAGCCTCACCATTCCCCAGTGTCTTCATCCCCGACTCATACCTGGATGTGAGACCTACCCGGCCCCTGTGTGGACTTCACAGTGGAAAATCACTGCTCTAACCGAGGGCATTTTCGCCATACTAAGCTCATTCCCCTCCATCCCACCATGCAGCCAGCATCCCGCTGTGCGCCAAAGAACTAGAGCTAACCCTGCCCCACCCCAGCCCAGTGCCCACTTCCCTGCCTATGTTAAGCTAGCTCCTGGGGGCAAACAGGTTTCTACTCTCAGGAGAGGGAGTGGGTCGAGGCTTCCAGCCGACCTCTCATTTCCCTGAGCCTGCTGGCTGCACGTGTGGGGCTGAGACCTGGCTCTGCCACTAATTTCTGGTCACCAACTCCTTTCTCCACTGTAGGCCAGTGTCCCATTGTCAAAATGCTGGTGTAGCCTAAACTAGTGACTTGCAGTTGTGTGACATTCTGCGGAGGTCGGGGGGCATGGAGAGGGCAGGGATCGGGCCCCTTCGGCTGTTTAGACCAGGTTCTCTGCCATCTTCATCTGCCTTACATATTGAGGTTTCAGTTTTGCAAGGTTGTTATCGCTAACCACTGGGCTGAAGGTTCCAATCTCCCCTCGCCCTTCGCCACTCCCCTGCCCTCCCCTAGAGGTGTACTCTTTGTCCTTCACCAGTGCCCTGTGTCCCCCAGGTTTGTAGCTCTACACTCCTACTCCGCCCATGGACCCGATGAGCTGGACCTGCAGAGGGGAGAAGGCATCAGGGTCCTGGGGAAGTACCAGGACGGCTGGCTCAAGGGAGTCTCCTTGGTCACCGGGCGAGTGGGCATCTTCCCCAACAACTACGTCATCCCCATTTTCAGGTGCGTCCCCTCCAATCCCAGGCACCCGGGGGTGGGGTCTTCTAGACCGGGGCCATCTGGGGATGGTTGAATTGTTGAACAACTCAATGCTCTTACAGAGTGTGGACCAAGAAACAGCTTTTACCCTCCTAACACTTTAATTTTAAAAACAGTATATAGTGCCCTAACCGGTTTGGCTCAGTGGATAGAGCATCAGCCTGAGGACTCAAGGGTCCCGGGTTTGAGTCCAGTCAAGGGCATGTACCTTGGTTGCGGGCACATCCCCAGTAGGGGGTGTGCAAGAGGCAGCTGATCGATGTTTCTAACTCTCTATCCCTCTCCCTTCCTCTCTGTAAAAAATCAATAAAATATATATATATTTTAAAAAGTATATAGTTAAAATAGTTGTCTTTTTTATCTTTCTTTTTAAATATATTGTTATTGATTTCAGAGAGGAAGGGAAAGGGTGGGAGAGATAGAAACATCAATGATGAGAGAGAATCATTGATTGACTGCCTCCTGCACGTCCCACACTGGGGATCGAACCCGCAACCTGGGCATGTGCCCTAACTGAGAATTAAACCGTGACCTGATTCACAAGTCAACGCTCAACCATTGAGCCACACTGGCTGGGCAATAGTTGTCTTTTTTATAGTTCTCCACAGTTCACAAGCACTTCCGCATTTTTTAACTCATTAGCTATGCCCAGGAATCCTTTAAGGTATATATTATTTTACAAATGAGGAAACTGATGTACAGAGTTAAGCAACCTGCCCAGGATCTAGATTTCAGGTTTTCTGTACAAATGCCAAAAATCCCACTTCACATCCTCCACCTCAACACTCCATCTAGTGGCAGAATGGGGAAATGTGCTGGCAGGATAACCACCCAGAGGACCTCAGGAACCTTCCCAGGAAGTTGGGCCGTGAGCAGAGTTTCTGTGAATTCAGACTACTCCCTGTCCATCCACACCCCAGGTCACATGTTAGTTACCCTGCAGGTCTTCTTCCAAAATAACTTGTTCCAACCTTTGTCATCTTTGCCATGCCTGTTGATTTCCCTGGCCCACAGTTTGTCTAGCCACCTCCTACCACAACCACAATGCACACAAACTCCCAAACTACCCACACCTCCTCCTACCTGTACTCCTACCAGCTCAGGCAAAGCCCAGGCAGTGAGGCCATCACCACAGCAAATGCTGTCTTTATGACATGCCAGAGAGTCACAATCCCAAGGAAAGTGATGATCTCATGGTACGCTCTGGGGCTCACTCCTGGAGTCATATGTTCAGTTCAGGGGGGACCTTCATGTAGGCGAGGCACTGAGTCTGGAGGAGGGCAGCAAGGATGGTAAGCAGACAAAACCACGTCAGAGAAGAAACCGATAAGCAAGGGCTATTGTGTAAGATGTACAAAGAAGGGTCAGAGGGACCATCACAGACTGTGTCGACCAGGAAACAGACTTATTCCACGAGGGGACAGTGAACCAGTGGGAGGTTGTGGTTCAATGAAAGGCTGCCTATCAGGCTAGCAGGTGAGGTGGTGGACCCCCTTTCTAGGAAGAGTGCAGGTGAAGTCTGGGTTCCCATAGGTCCAGGCTTGTGTAAAAAGATTGGTGGAAAGTTGGGGCAGAAGATCCTAGTTATCCTTCAAAGGAAGGTTCTTGAAATTTGTTAGAAAGTGGCAAAATCTCCAAAAGAAAACTAAGGGTGTCTATAACTGGTGCTTTAATTCATTTATTAAACAAACATTTTTTGAGTGCTGACCACTGACATGTGTTGGTCACCTTTCTAGACACTGGAGAAACACCAGTGAACAAAATACACCAAATCCCTGCCTACAGATTACATACTAGAGGAACAGACAGACACAAAACAAGCTGTATAAGTAATATGTATGGTATGTTAATGCTGAGGCCTAAGAAGAAAAATAAATCAGGAAAGGGGAATAGAATTCGTGTGGGGGTGATTAAGGTTCTAACAGATTGGTCAGGGATGGCCTTACTGAGAAGGAGGAGGAATGAGGAAATGAGGAGGGGAGCCATGTGGGTCACCAAAGGAAGTGTATTCCAGGCCAAAGGAACAGCAAATTCCTGAACAAAGGCCCTGGGGTAGGACTGTGCCTGACGTGAAGGCCAACAGGCCTGAATTAAAGCCAGTGAGGAGCAGGTTAGTAGGAGATGAGGTCAGAATGGTAACAGGGGGTCAGATCATAGAGCGTTTCCTAGGTCATAATGAATTTGACTTTAACCCTACTGCAGGGTTTTGAGCAGAAGAATGACATGATCTAATATAAGTTTGAACTGGAATTCCTCTAGTTGCTGGCTTGAGAATAAACTGTTGAGACAAGAAGTTCAAAGCAGAGAGACTAAGGGAATATTATCATAATCCAGGGGAGAGTGATGGTGAATTGAACCAGGGTGTGAGCCATGGTGGGAGGCGGGTGTGATCAGATTCTGGTTATACCCTAGATTTTCTGACAGATCCAATATTGGGTGTGAAAGAATAGAGGATTTGAGGTGAGTCCAAGTTCTGTGCCTTGAGTCACTGTAGGATGGAGTTGCCTTTTATTGCTATGGAGGTGAAAACCAAAACAGGAACAGGTTTTGGGGGATGGAAGGGAAGCGAAAGCTTTGTTTGCAGCAGATTAAGTCCCAATGTCTGTTAGTAATCCTCATAAAGATGTGGTTGCATATGCAAGTCTAGCATTTAAGGAAGAAGTCCAGGCTTGAGATGGCATTTAAAGCCCTAACTCTAGATGAAATCACCATGGTAGGATCAGGTGGAGTGGAGAGAAGGGCAGTGAGCCTGGAGCTGAAATCTTCCAGGAATGAGAGGAGAGACCTGAGGAGAAATGACGACTGCAACAAGATGGCAGAGTCCGATAATATGTCAGAGCTCAGAGATACAGAGGAGGGTGGGAGAATGGTCTAGAAGTGACAATGAGGAGCTAGGAGGACACCTACCCTAACTCATGAACAGTTTCTTCTGTGGGATCTAACATGAATTCTCTAGGGCCATGTGTGTACTCCTAGGGCATTTGCTTATGCATCAGACCTTAGCCCAAAGTCTTGGTTATGCCGTGGAAGAACAGATAGAATAAGAGTGACCATGCCCAGTCAGTGTGGCTCAGTGGTTGAGCTTCGACCCATGAACCAGGAGGTCATAGTTTGATGCCCCGTCAGGGCACATGCCTGTATTTCAGACTTGATCCCCAGTAGGGGCCATGCAGCAGGCAGCTGATCAGATTTTCTCTCATCATTAATGTTTCTATCTCTCTCTCCTTCTCCCTTCCTCTCTGAAAACATACATTTTTTTTAAGAGTGACCATATAATTTATCATCCAAACTAGGACACTTTTAAGATGAGAGGGACACTCTTTTTTTTTATCTTAATTGTTGAGAGTATTACAGATGTCCCTCTTTTTTTCCCCCCATTGTCCCCCTCCACCTGGTCCCCACCCCTCCCCAGGCCTTTGCCACCCTATTGTCTGTGTCCATAGGTAATTCATACAAGCATATAAGATCTTTGTTTAATCTCTTCCCAGCCCCCACCCCCATTCCCTCTGAAAATCATCAGCCTGTTCCATTTCCATGCCTCTGATTCTATTTTATTCACCAGTTTATTCTGTTCATTAGATTTCTTATTCGTTTATTTTTATTTTTAGATTCAATTGTTGATAGATAAGCATTTACTACTATTTTATGGTTCATAATTTTTTATCTTTTTCTTCTTCTTCTTCTGAGAGAGGGACACTCTTAATACAGCAGGTGTAAAGAGACCCTCCTGGAAAAATTGGACATGTGGTCGCCCTAACTCGAATACACATAGAATTCCATTCCAGTGTGTTTCAGAGCTTCAGCTTCCCATTCTCCCCTCCCTGGCTGTTCTCCTGTGTGGTCTTGGGCACATCAAGAGCATCTAGACCAGCCGTGGGCAAACTACGGCCTGTGGGCCGGATCCGGCCCGTTTGAAATGAATAAAACTAAAAAAAAAAAAGACCGTACCCTTTTATGTAATGATGTTTACTTTGAATTTATATTAGTTCACACAAACACTCCATCCATGCTTTTGTTCCGGCCCTCCGGTCCAGTTTAAGAACCCATTGTGGCCCTCGAGTCAAAAAGTTTGCCCACCCCTGATCTAGACTCAGGCCCTCCAATCTGGCTGCATGTCAGACATGGATAGAGTCTCAACACTAGACGGCCACCCAGTCCATCTTCCCACCCCAGCTCATGGACACCTGAACATGCTCATATACTGAGGTGCTACTTATGCTGATGGGTATGCTTCTAGAGAACCGGCATTTCCGAGACGAACGAATCCCTGCCACAGTACATCCTCCTGAGGTGACAGAGGGTCGATGCTCTCTGTGTGGACACGTTTTCCTATGGCCCCCCTGGCACAGAGAAAGTTCCCATCCCCACTCATCTTGGACGTGGATGACATTTGTCTAATTTGTCTATCTGGGGGCAGCTCACCCTCATTCTTAACCCCCCTTTCCACTGTGGGGAGTTTAGTTCCTCCCCCTCCTTAGGGCTGAGTGATGCTGTCCGTTGTCAGCTGGGTTTCTGCTACGTTAAGCAGGTTGTATTGGAACTGAGTGGGTTGGACACTTGTGTTTCTGCTCTTTGGTTCTGTGTGTGTGAAGTTCCCTCACCCCCACTGTCTTCTGTTGCAGTGGTGGCTCTGCACAGGCACCAGCCCCCTTGGTGGGTGGTGTCCCCTTTCACCAATAGCCAGGGCCCGAAGGTGTGAGGTGCGCCCTGACCGTTTGAACCATTGCTCTCATTAACATCATCCCCTAATGGACTGAGCCAGCCAGTTTCAGGGCTAACTACACATAGACCAGAAGTGACCAAAATGCCAGGTTTTTGGTTGAAGATTCACCAAGTGAGCCTTCATTACCAAGAGAGGGAAAGGCTGCTGCGCCACGCAGAGCTCCAGCCCTCTGTGCGAGATGGTGTCCAGCCTGTCCTGTGTTGAGCAACAACTAAATCTCTGCCACCGTGAGGTGTTTCCCCAGTTCCTGGAGGCACCACTGGCTCAGGTGGTTGAGAGCATTTGTCTCATTTTCACACAAACCCCTTCTCAATAGCACCAACGTCCCTTTGAGTTTCCTCCTTCGCGCACAGTCTTGATGGGAGGCAGAAGTTTCCTCCCTTTTCAGAGACTGAAGAAATTAACAACTCCCCTTCCTCCTCCTCTTCCTCAACCCATCACCACAGCGAAGGGACAGGCTCAGCCAACCTGATACTTTCTCTTGGGACTTGGAAACCTGGACAAGGGAGGAAAGAATGTGGGCAAAGCTGAAGACCACTCATGGTGAAAACACAAACAGTAGTGTCTGAGCAGACCCTTCCCACCTCAGATTCCTCAGCAACTTCCCTTATACCTGTTTCCAGGCCTTTTCCACACCCTCCCGTCCTCCCCATAAATTCCCTTCTGTCCAGTTAGCCAGGATATTTCTTTTTCTTGCAAACTTCTCCCAATACCTGGTACACGTGCCCTCCCAGTGACTCATGGGCCAGCACTCATTTTCCTTTAACTTTCTACACAGAACTACATAAAAATTGTCAAGGTCCATGCCCCTTTCAAATATTCGGCAAGTTCTTAAGGGCTCATGTCACAGATAGAAGAGAGGACACAGGGACCTGCACACTCAAAGCAGCACCGTGGAGCGAATCAGAGGCAACACGTGCTCCTTGCACTCAAGCCCGAATGTCCCTCAGTCTCTCCAACTAGAAAACAAGCATCACGGTGTCTGCAGGCCTGAGGTGTCATGGGGATTGATTAATATCTGTGTGCAAAGTGCTCTGATGTCAGAAGAAAGTGCTAGGGAAGTGCTGAGCTAAGACTCAGAGGGGCCCCTTGTTAAATGAAGGACTTGGGATTTAGGAGTTTCTGGACTCAGCCTAGTGCTGGACTAGAAAACAGAGGTCGAATGTCAGTCTGTTTAAAGACAGGACTGGTGAAGAAAGCTGGCTTGGGCCTAATTCCTTGCTGCTGCTGCTGCTGCTACTGCTGCTGCTGCTGCTGCTGCTGCTGCTGGAAACAGTTCTGGAAGCATTCTCTCCTGTTTTCAATCCATTTTGCAGCATCTAGCACCTTAAAGCTTTGATTCAAAAGACAGGCTGGTCCATGCCCTGGCCAGTGTGGCTCAGCTGGTTGGGTGTTGTCCCATGCACCAAGGGGTTGCTGATTTGATTCCCAGTCAGAGCACATGCCCAGGTTGTGGACTCGATCTCTATGGGGGAGTGTGTAGGAGGCAGCTGATCAATGTTGCATTCTCACATGATGTTTCTCTCTTTTCCCTTCCTCTCTCTCTCTAAAAATAGCCTGTTGACTATTTAAAAAAAAAAAAAAAAGACAGGCAGATGCAGACTATGTCATGGAAGCTCGTGCTGGGGGTCTCTCTCCTCCAGCGGCCATCACCTCCAATGTAGTGTGGGCTCTTCATGGTGGGCAGCCCACTCCCCTCCACCATCAGCTCCTGGTGCATCGGGCTGCATATCTGTCTTGGGCAGGATTGGCTACATTAAAGGATGCCTTACTCATCTTTGTACAACCCTGGCCGGCTCATCATTAAACCACATATCACTTTTAAGCAAAAGGAGAGAAAAGGAGGAAAATAAGAGGAAATTACCCAAAGAGAAACCTGGAGGCATTGACAGGCAGGAAACTAGGAGGGAGGAGGGCATCTCTGTGCCGGGGGCCATGGTCAAGTTGGTTATTCCCAGGTAATTAGCCGAGGTTATTTCATCAACAGAGTGACAAGGTGACGGATGGGCTGCTTAGGAGAGGCTGTGATGTTGGGGGAGGACTGGTACAAGGGCAAGAAGGGCATGTAGATTGACAGCCATTCCCCACGGGGTTCAGGGACTTGCAGGCTGGGAACAATGGAGGAGGGGTTGCTTGCTGTTTTACAAAATTTGATACTAGCATTAAAAATCAGACCCTAAGGCTGAAGAATTGATGTCTTATGGTGGCACGTTTAGGGCCTACCCACTGCTTTACTCAGTTTCTTTCAAGCGGGATGCAGATTTTCCTTGCTACCAAATGGTGAATGCTCTAACTAGCCCCAAGGTTGTGTACGCAGTGGTGAGAGCGCAGGTGATGTCGCTCAGTGGTAGAGTAGTAGTTGCTTGGGCAAGTACCTCTAAATCTCCTTTTATTTTCTTCTATAACACAGCAGTACTCATAATAACCTGCCTCAAAGGGCTGTTGTGAAGAATCCATGAGATCATGTGGGCAAAGCACTTGGCTGTTGCCTGGCATACAGTAAGTGCTCAATATGTGTTAGCCAGAATGACTGGCATCAGGGCTGAAAGCATCATGGCAGCCACTCAGCAAACATTTATTCATAATTGAGGTCTGTAGGACACATAGGTCATGTAAAATCTCTGCCTTCAGAGAGTCCCTGAATGGACAAGGAATCACCATGGCAAAGCCAGGTGAACACGGAAAGGACCCTTATGAGACCCTCAACACACCCACAGTCAGCAAGCGTAGGACGAGGCTACGTAGTTAAGCCCACGTCGTTGACAAAAAGCATATTTATGGGTAGAAAGAGGGCGAGGAAGAGCCACATCTGGTCTACGGCTGGGAGCTGGTAGGTTTTTAAAACAGGACTCTTGACTGACCATTTGCTTTCTCTGCTTCTTTTGAAAACAATTTCCACACCCAGAAAGACATCTAGTTTTCCAGACCCCCGGAGCCCTGGTCTCTATGCCACATGGACATTGTCGACCTCCTCTGTGTCCTCCCAAGGCAGCATTTCAGAAGGTGATCCCCGACAAAGCCGCCCCTTCAAGTCCGTCTTTGTGCCCACGGCCATAGTCAACCCCGTGCGGAGCACAGCCAGCCTGGGCACTTCAGGACAGAGCACTCTCCGGAAAGGACGGGGCAGCATGAGAAAGAGTAAGTGGTGGCAGAGAAGTATGTGCCTAGAGCTAAGTGACTGGTGGGGGGCGCGGGGGCAGCGGGGGAGGAAGAGATTGACCTCGGTGGACAGAGTGCTTCCTGCAAAAACAAGGATCTTGGCTTTAAAACAAGCCTCAGTGGAAGGTTTTTTTATGATTCCCAAATACTGAGCTGTTCTACTGGATGCAAACTGACCCACTCAAGGTCACTGCCCTCCGGTCACTTCATACATGCACGTTGACTGACTGGGAGGACAGCAGCCCAGAGTGCCAACCTGTAATTTTAACACAGCCAAGGTGGATGCTGGCTCTCATTAAGAGGGAACAACCAAAGCACTTGCTGGAGCAGTGCTTCTCAAATTATGTTCCAGGGAACCCCTCAGGGGTGTCAGAAGGAAAACAAGGGAAAGGAAGGAGGGAGAGAGAAAAAGAAAGTTAAGAAGTCAACGCTAAGAGCTTCTGAATCCCATTTTGTTATTTAACTAATATATCCATGAGGTTAAAGAAAAAAAGAATTATGTTGTACAAAAGTAAGTCTCCTTATATCCTTCACTTCCAGTCTCAAGTTCTCTTCCATGTACTTCTATACCTTGTCATCATACTCACGGCACTGTCCTGCACCTTGCTTTTATTTTTACCCATATAACAGCCACCTGCACACATGGCAGTAATATAGAGCTTGTCTCTTAAAAGCCATGTTTTTATCTCCTAAAACACTGAACTCCTACATAAGGCCTAATTTTCAAGGATTTTATAAAGTGTTTGAAACCCATTGTCCTACAAAACAGCAAGATTCTGTTATTTATTTATACACCTTTCTAGAAGGAGACAATGAGCCAGGCAAAGTAAACTTGATTCATTCTGCATCCTCTGATTTGAGCTGGACTCTGCTATCTTTAAAAAAAAAAATGATTCAATGTGAAGAGGCAATAAGACTGACTAGTCAGAGCAAAACAGTGAGACAATATGCCACACAGGAAAATGTCCCAGGAAAATTCATATCTTAGCTCCACCCACTCCCAGTGCTTTCATCTGGTCACCTGCTGGACCTCAGTGCCACCACGCCTGCCTCTCAGTTCCACCGACTGTCCTCCCTGCTTCTCCCTCCAGTACCTCCACCTTATACCCACCCTCCCCCCGCCACACACACACACACAGTAATTGATCCCACCATAACAGCCTTGGGCCAGTTACTAACCTCTTCAGTCTTCAGTTCTCTCATTCGTAAAATGGAAATAAATGGGGGAAAATGGAAATAAAAACAGTACCAACCTCATCAGGGTTATTGTATGGATTTAATAAAATAATCCACATAAGACGGATGGCGCAGCCTGGCCCGTAATAAGCTCTTGAGAAATAACTATGTTATAGTATTATTATTGTGTCCGTCTCATCACTGCTACTGCCACTAAGCAGACCATCTCTGCCCCATCCGGAGCCTGCGCTCACGGAGACTCAGCCTGGACCACTTACGGAAGCCAGGCAGTGCGTCCCACCAGCAACTACTCACTTTCCTCTCATGGGCTCGCTCCCTGCCTTTGCGCACATCTTGATTAACTCGGAGCTTTGACTGTTTGCATTGCACGCACGTGCAATGAGAAAGCATTCGCTCTCTTGGCAGTTAGGAACCAACAAAATAAATAGGTAAGGCAATTTTTCACACGTTTCTGGGAGCCCGAGGCCACGTCTGCCCAGTGCCGCTCTGGCTTTTCCAGATCCGGGAGGCTTTCTCTCTCTCCCCCCTTCCCGAGGTGAGGCTGGTCAAGCTCTCAGTCTCCCCGAAGCGAAGAGAAATGACAGCAGAAATGACCTCACAGGGCTGACCGTGGCAAAATAAATATCCATGTGGAAAGGTCAGACTTGTAAATGGTGACTGGCTTGCTCGCAGCGGCTGAGAAGGCCGAATGTGAGTGGCGAGCATTCTGCTTTTCACGTTCACGTCCGGCTTGATGAAAAGTCACAGCGCAGAACAAGGCCTTGGCGCGGGCCCCTGAGCGGGACACAAACGGCTGAGCCACGCCACCTGTGCCTCTCAGTGCTGGGGCCCCTTATGGAGAAATGGCCACAATGCTTCTCAGGGGTGTCTCTCCACCCTGCCCCCTGAGTGCCGTGAGCTCCTGACTATTCCCCAAATACCTACAGGACATATTCCCAAGGGGTGAGGATCTCCTGTCTCCAGGGGATGTGAGCGGAACAGCTTTTCAATGAGAGGTGATCTCTGTTAACAAAAAGAACAGGAGCTTAGGGAAGGGGCAAAACCAAACTCCTGGACCTTGCATTTTATTTTTATTTTTATTAGCTTATGAGAGAAAGGGAGAGAGAGACAGAACCATCAATGATGAGAGAGAATCACTGATCAGCTGCCTCCTGCATGCCCCACACTGGGGATCAGCCAGCAACCCGGGCATGTGCCCTGACCGGGCATTGAACCACAACTTCTTGCTTCATAGGTCAACACTCAAACACTAAGTCACACCGGCTGGGCAGACCTCGAATTTTTAGGGTTTGCTATCCTTTACCCACAAATGATGTCTAACAAGCATGGGCCATTTATTAGGCCCCAGGCGCAGTCCTAACACTTTGCATACATCCTAAAATGTAATCCTCGCGCCAGCCCTGCAGGGCACTGCTATTAGCTCCGGTTTACGAATGAGGGGGCTGAGGGGACTGACCTGTCCCAGGCTCCCTGGGAGTAGATCTGATTCGTGTCAGGAGCTCTGCGAGGCTCATCCGCACACACCTCCCTCGAGTCACCTTTCCAGATCTGCTTCCCTCTGGTGCCACATCCACCTGCACACCCTCTCTCTCAGAATCCCACCCACCCGCCCTGAAGCCCAGCTAAAAGCGATCCCACCACCATCTAGCTAAAGCTGTTGTTAGCATGTTCTTCACATCGCTGGCCAGAGTCCCCTCCCCGCCTCTCCTTCCCCTCTCCCTCCCTCTCAGTTGACTCTTGTGTTTCTCAGTTTCTCTTCTTGGTTTCTCTCGTTCTCTGGCTTTTGTTTCCTCTTTGGTCTGCACAACTCTGTTTGCTTCTCACTGTGAAGCTGTCTCTAGATCTATCTTCTTCACTTTCCATCTTAAAGGTCTGGAGGGAGAGAGTAGGAGTGTGTGTGTGTGTGTGTGTGTGTGTGTGTGTGTGTGTGTGTGAGAGAGAGAGAGAGAGAGAGAGAGAGGAAGTAACATACCTTCTAACACCCTCCCCCAACATTCAGCTAGCCACTTACTTGCTGCCAGCATCAGCAAACAGCACTAAAAAAAGAACAAGGTCACCTTTGAAAGACCCTGAGAGAATGTGCGTGCGGTCAGATTGAGAAAGCACTTAACTATTCTGGGATATCAGGTCGTCCGGCCTCAGCAGTTCCAGTTCCACCAGCCACAGGCGGTCCCCTCCTCACCCTTGATGGTGGTGGCGGAGATGGGACCCAAGCCGACTCCCACGGGGGAGCCTGCCCTCACGTGCATCAGCAGAGGCAGTGAGTCCAGGATCCACTCAACCGCCAGCTCCATCATCATGGAAGGCAAGGAAATCCCCATCAAGAGCGAGCCTCCACTCAAACCGCCTGCATCTGCCCCACCATCCATCCTGGTGAAGCCAGAAAACTCCAGAAACAGCAGCGAAAAGGTAGGAGTGAGCTGACTTTGGGGCCATGACTCTTCAGACCCCTAGCGTGGCTCAGTGTCCCAGCTCCTGAGATTTTAGTCTTAGTGGACGAGAAATCAAAATTACTGCCCCTGAAGGACCCCTACATGCAACCCCCTCTGCATCCTCACGTCCTCTCTGAATATTTCAAACACTTCTTTCAAGGCACAAGGTGGCTTGGGAAAAACATGGCTTTGGCATCAGAGAAATCTGGATTTGAACTCCAGCTCTGCTGCTTGCTAGCTGGTGACTTTGGCCAAAACACTTCCCCTTTCTGAGACTTTTTTTTTTTTCTAATCTGTAGAATGGTGGCGGTAAGAATACTAGCAACAGCCTCATAGGATTGGGGTGGAGATTAAGTGAGTAAAGATGTATACAGCGCTTACAGAGGGCTTGATACATAATTGTTCGTGGTATAGAAGAAGGTCACACTGAATTATGACAACTGTGGCAGAGATCAAATATGTTCATTTCTACTTCAGGGCTTTTCCCACTAGAAGACATACGAGATTTTGTTAACATCCTTGAAGCAGGAGGGATGGAGGATGGAGGAGGTGACATTAGGAAGTTGGGCAATGCTTATTATCTTTTAGTTTCTTGACCATCATAGCATCACCGCCACCGCTCATTCCCCCTGACCTGGAAAGGCGGTGCGGTCCCCTTCTCTTCGTCACACACTGACTGACTGCTAATGACCTGGCAGGCACTGTGCTAATTGCTTCACGTTTCATCCTGACAACAACCCTCTGAAGTAGTAGTATTATCATTGTCATCCTCATTTTAAAATGAGGACGTGGAGGCTTAAGGAGCTAGAGCA
Source organism: Myotis brandtii (assembly GCF_000412655.1). NCBI lineage: Eukaryota > Metazoa > Chordata > Mammalia > Chiroptera > Vespertilionidae > Myotis > Myotis brandtii. The sequence goes on along the minus strand of NW_005371920.1, from coordinate 889,686 downwards.
CATTACCCAAAGGCACACAGCGGACGCACAAGTGTCTGGAGTGGAATCCGGATCTAATCCAAAAACTCATGCTCCTGACGCTAAGCTTATAGGGAAAGGCATTTGGAAAAAGTCCGTGCTGACTGATGGAAATGTCAGGAGGTGGTGTTTTGTTTTGTTTTTCCTGAATTCTAGTTTTCAAGTAAGTCAAAACCTTCCAGGCCCCAGCTGCCCGTCCCCGCAAGCTGTTAGATACAGCCTTCAAACTGCAAGCGTCCAGTAAGTGCCCAGGCCTCTGCTAGATATGATCAAGGTCTAGTGTGAAGAAACCTGGATTCTCAGTGGGGGACACTAGGATCGAATTTCCTGGAAAAAAGAAATCATTCCTAAGCAGTACGCAGAGCACTTGATTAAGCCCCGAGAGAGGGACCGACCAAAGCCGATGCGTGTGGGCACCAGGCAGGTGGGTAACAGCCAGGAGAGGAGGAAGGAGGGAGAGGCGAGGCCTGTGCAAACAGAGGACATACCTCCCTATGGAGAGAGACTGCTCGTCAGTTGTTGCCAAACTGGGGCTCAGGCCCAGCGCGCCGGATCTCTGATTTTTAAAGAGACACACGAACGACTGATTTCGATGTGCGATCTCCCAGCTTCCTACAGCTCTCAAACATGCTGCAGGCTAAAGTCAGCCCGCAGGTGTCCAGTTTGCAAACCTCTCTGAGGACCTCTCAGCCTGTGGGGCTGTCCAGATGGCATCAGCAGGGGGGCCTCAGGAAGGGGGCGCCTTGAGTTAGGCCTCCAGGGTGGGCGGAGAGGAGAGAGGGAAGGTGAACTGAGACTTTCCAGAATAGACCAGACTCTCAGGCCTCAGTCCCTTTCCCAGGCAGGCCTACCAGATTTCTTCTAGAGAATTCCTAATGGATCTTCAGTTATCAAAGGAACTCGCTCGGCCTCTAGGAAGCCGTCCCTGCATACCCGCCCTCCAGCTTTAGTCTCATACTCGTCTGCATTGAGCATCTATACGTCCCCCATCCTGGCGCTTGTGGTTACAATTGTCTTTTTGTCGAGGGCAACTGTATTCACTCAGGTTCGCAGCTCCTCACAGAGTGCGGGATATACCCGCCCTCCAGCTTTAGTCTCATACTCGTCTGCACTGAGCATCTATGCGTCCCCCATCCTGGCGCTTGTGGTTACAATTGTCCTTTTGTCGAGGGCAACTGTGTTCACTCTTGGGTTCGCAGCTCCTCATAGAGTGCGGGACGCGTGGTAGACGCACGCAGTTCCTGAATGAACACGTACATGAGGCCCTGAGGCGGGGCCAGAGCGGAGAAACAGCATGAAGCAGGTCCCAGGGATGCCTCCCCCCTCACCTGGGTCCCTCTGTTCTTCTTTCTCTCACAGCAAGTCAAGACCGTGAGATTTCAGAATTACAGCCCTCCTCCCACCAAACACAGCACCTCCGGGAAGCCTGAACATCCCACCACCCCTAAGGGGTCCCAGCCTGAAGCCACCCCCTTGGGCCCGGAGATGACCATCCTATTCGCCCACCGCAGCGGCTGCCATTCCGGACAGCAGACAGACCCCCGGAGGAAGTCAGCTTTCAGCAAGACCGCGGCCCCAGTGTCCTCCGCCTCCGCCACACAGACCATGTTTCCCAGCAAATGAATCTACGGGTGGCTTTTCCTAGACCCCAAAGAGGTGAATTGCATTTAAATACAGTCTGCCTCCACAGAGGGTGTCCTGCCATTCTTTGGGTGCTCGAGCCTGGGTCCTTGTTCTGCCCATTTTATCTCTGGGAAAGGAGAGGTGGGGGCAGGGACTCCTGTCCTGGGCGGGAGGGGAGATGGGGCCTTCCAAAATCACGACCCTACACAGCAAGGCCCGCTGCTCGGACCAAAGAGTGGGAGACCATCCCGCCCGCACCGTCCCCAGCCTGGAGTGTGTGCGCTCTTGCCCTGTGTTCTGTGTAGAATCGGTGTGGTGTCCCAAAAGGGGCTTCACCCTGGGGTGCACAGTGGTGGGAGTGCTGGCATTGCTTTTTTGACCTCGCCACCCTGTTCGCCACAAGCTTCTGCCATCTTCTGGGTCCTGTACTCCAGCCACTAGGAGCTGCCATATCTTTTCCCTCCACAGAGTCCCAAATCCTGGGGCAGGGGGAGAATTTCTGGGGAGGGTGTGAGATAGATACCAAAGGCCTTGCTCCAAATGAGAAGGTCAGAGGGAAAGCTGACTACCTAGTATCAAATGCTTATCCTGCTGCAAGGTGTTCAATCCATTTCCCACATTGAGTCTTACGCGAGAGAGAAGCAGGGAGCAGGCAGCTGTGGGTGTGATGCTGGGTGGTGCTATGGACCAGCCACCCAGCTGGAGGCTGACCTCCCCAGGAAAGCACAGCGAGCTTCCAAATAACTTGTAGGCGGAGGGGTTTGGGTTTTGGTAGATATTCTGTTTGCATTGCAACGTTCGTTAGTTTCTCTAATTCCTTCTCCTTCGGGGAAGATGAGCTGTTTCACCGGTTAAAGGATAAGGCATCTGTGTTCGTGGGAAGATGCCAGCCCAAGGCTTGTGTGGGGGCACTTCTTAGAGGAAAGCCACTGTCAAGGGGACTAGACCAGGGGTGGGGAACATCCGGCCTGCAGGCCGTATAAGGCCCACGAAATCATTTGGTCTGGCCCTGCCAAGGCATTAGGGGTGAGTTGATTAAATGTTTGACCAAATACAGCAGGCTAATTTTTAAGTTAATAATTTTGTATGGCCCTGAGATGATGTTATATCCAAATGTCCTTTGGCAGAAAAAAAGGTCCCCCACCCCTGAGCTAGACAAAGGATGCTGGAGAGGAAAAGGAGGAGAAGAAGGAGAGGAGGAAAATCCTGGAGAGAGAGACAGCAGGGAGGTGATGAAAAAGAGAAAGAGAGGATTGGGGGAAACCATCAGGAAAGAATTTCAAAGATGAGAGATTGGCCTTGACATTCCTGACAGGTGGGGGAAGGAGGACGAATCTGCACAACTAGGTGACCCCACGAGGAAGGGACTGAAGTGAGCGGGACTCCCAGGCAGCCTTGTAAACGGTAGGAGGGCGTCCCCGAGAGCTAAGGCAGAGCTGTCAGACCCCATCCATTCTCATGAAACTTCACTGCTGGGATTTCACATTCACTGCATGCCCAGCAATGCCGGCACTTTAATGCACAAATGCCATTTGCTGCTAATGCTGGGTGCCCTTAAAGAAAGGCAGGTCTGCTTACAACATTCCCTTTCTTGAAGAATTCCCAGTTCTTCAAGGTCCTGGTATAAAAACACATACTGTACATACCCACCCACACACTTGACAAAGTGAATCATCCGCCACTTTTCCAGATCTTAATAAGACAAAAACAAAACCATAATCCTATCAAGGAACCTTGCACAGAGGTCAGACCTGGGTCAGACCCATGTCTACCCCACAGAATCAGCATCCCAATTCCATGCCTCACTGAATGACCCACATGAGGAAATGGGAGAAAGACACAAGGACAGGGAGACATGGGATGATATGAGTTCCTACACCTCATCTTTATTAAAAAAAAAAATCACACTGACAAGTTTAGCAATCTAGTCTACACCCAGAATGGCAGGTATAGGACATGACCAGCCAACTCAGTAGCAATGGATCCAGATCATTTTTAACCATTGGGGTCAAGCAGGTTGTTTTGGATGTAATAGAGACGCAATTCATGCTTTCCAAATGAAACAATATTCTTCCCATTGTCCACTCTCTCTATAGGGTTACCTCTCTGAGAACTGTAAACAACTCCAAAGGCTGGCCATCCCCACTCCACCTACCCTCTTCGCCCAGGTCCAGCATCAAACCAAATCCCATCTCGGTGGAGTCTAATGGGGATTTGAAAGGGGCAGGAGGGTGTTATTTCCCAGTAAAAGTTTACCTCACTGGCACCTCCAATCATTTATCCCATCAACACATTTTAGACATTGCCTATGTGCCAGGCACCGCAGTGATTTCCAACACTTATGAGGCAGGTATAACTGTCCCCACTATAGAGCCGAGGACCCTGAGGCTGGAGAGTACCCACAGGCAGCGGCAGAGCGAGACTGATAGCTGCCCACACCCCCGAGTTCAAGCCTCCCTTCACATCCCACTTGGGACGACGCTGCATGAACCCAGGATGCTGGCTTCAGCCTGCGGGAGGCGGCAGGGTGCTGTGGTTGCAGGTGTTGCACACAGACTGGGTGCAAGTCCGCATTTACCACTTCCTGGCCGTGTGATGCTGGGCAAGTCACTTAACCTCTCTGGGCCTTGCTTTCTTACATAGAGAGGATAGCCGTGCAACTTCATTGGGCTGTTGAGGATTAACAGAGATGATACTAGAAAGTGACTTAAACCGTGCTGGCACAGAGCAAACACCTAATAAATGTTAGTCGTGCATGTTTTTAAGGCAGCAAGCCATTGATATTTCAGGTGAGAAAGTCTGAAATAAGGGCGCGCCCAGGGCTGTGGTGTTAAAAGAGACCAGCGTGGCCTAGTCATGGGGGTTATAGCACAATCTAAGCTGAGTCTTGGAGGACAAGTAAGAGTCAGACAGAGAAAGGGGTGGGAGGAAGGCTGTCCCAGACAGGGGATGAAGCATCTGGCGATTGAGTTTAAATGGAGCGACGCAGGCACGTTCTCTTATACCTAGAGAACCCACCCCTCTGTGGAACATCCCAGGGATCCTGGCAGGACCCCAGCACCTCCCGTCTGAGCCAAACATTTCCTCCCGTGACAGCTCTGTCCCCCCGGCTACACTCTGAGTCCCTAGCAAGGGCGCCCCCTCGGCCTGTGACCCGACCTGGCAGCTCTGTGCTAGGCAAGCTGCTGAGGGCAGGCTCTGAGGTCCGTACTTGAGGACACGGACTCCTTAAGGGGCATCCAAACCCTCACTTAGGGCTGGTCTCTTCCCTCCTCTGGGGGGACCAGCCACACCCCTCTGCCCGCCACCGGCCGCAGACAGGGCTTCTGAGGCCGGAAGAGCAATGCCCTACCTGTGACACAAGACGTGGCTCCCTGACTTCCAACGTCTCTTGAAAATTCAGGTTCACACCGGACCGCCCTCCAGAGCGGCAGCAATGCCGGGGGCTGGGCCAGGCCCAAGGTTGCTTCAAATGGACTGGCCTGGCTGGCGTGGTCACGTGACCTGCACAGGCTGGCGTAGTCACGTGACCTGCCCCTGACCTGGGCACGTTCCCCTAGACCCCGTGTGCCGGGCTTCACCTCTCAGTCCTCGCAAACCCCTGACAGTCAGAGCTGGATCCTTAGAGATCCGCTGGTCCAGGTCACGTGGCATCGGGAGGAAGCCTAATGGGCCGCAGGTGGGCCCTAGAGAGCGAGCCTCGGTCGTTTCGAGGTGGGAACCGGGCATCTGTGTTGTCAGCAGGCTCCCCAGTGATGCTTATGCACGTAGAGTGTGAGAACCGAACCCGCCTTTCTCGTGTTTTCCAGCAGAGCTGACCAGCAGGAGTGCGGCCACGCTGGCTGTTAACACTGAAAGGGGCCTGTACTGATGGGTAAACCGTGGCTGATCTGAGCTCCCCAAGGCCTCGCCCACTCCTGCACCCTTGCCCCTCCTCCAAGTCCTCCCCATCACTCTACCTTCCAGCAGCCAAGGGATTAAGGCCAGATGAAACCTAGGCAATGAAACCCTCCTTCGTTCTGATTGGCTAGTGCCTATCCACACAGGTTAAGTATCTTGTTGTAAAGACTAAGGCCCAGAGAGTCACTCAGAGGCTGAGAAGCTGCTGTGGAGCCCAGCACTCTTCCCAACTCCCACCCCTGCCACCGTCCAGCCCTTGACAGTCACCGTCAGGCCCCCTGCTCTACGATTCTCAGCGGGTACTTTCACAGGCATAAGCAAAGTCCTTAGTTTCCCAGCTCCTCTGGCATCCGTTTGGCGGGCATAGGAGTCATTTGTTTCAGTGCAATGAGCAGGCATCCATCCTCATCGCCTCACCTGCCTCTGTCCACACAGAGCAGCCCCACAGCCTCCGGCCCCCCTTCCCAGGAAGAGAGCAGCTGTGGCGGGCAGGGTGGCAAAGTCCCACAAGGCTCTCCAGGTGGGAGCAAGTGCTTAGCAAGCTAGGCCCTCCCAGGCCAGCAGCTACTTCCACTGATGCTCCTCCTGTTTATGCCTTGAGAGTAAAGACCGCAGTTCTCCTTTGGCTAAGAAGAGGGTGTGTTTGCACTTGCAGCAGCCTCTTGGGGGACCAGGAAAGACAGGACTTGGGGAATGTGTTTGGCAGGCAGGACCAAACCAGAGGCGTTCATTCCAAAGAGCCTTGTAGCAGGTTGGAGTCACTGAGCATCAATCTCGCCAGGACGTTTTGCTTGAAATAGAACAATGTTAAATGATCAAGCCATCTGTTTGCCAGGTCATCGTGTTGTGTCCTAGACCAGAACAGAAACAAAATGTCCCAGGAAGCCCTTCTGCCTCCTGGCCTACATGTTGACAAATAGAATGTAGCAGAGGTGGGATCAAGGTGATGGGGGTGGGGGGCATGAAGGAGTATTACAAATTCACCCAGGCATCCATCCATCCATTCATTCCACAGCTGGTATCCATCACCCACGCTGGACCAGGCTCTGTGGGAGGCAGGGGGATACAGTGGTTAACAGGATAGGTAAAATACACATGGTTCTCAAAGAGAGGGATTCTCATTACTTTTATCTGGACTTGGGGATCCCTTTCTGCTCATCTCCCTTTTTAA
>NW_005371920.1:864857-882754 GCF_000412655.1 Myotis brandtii | reverse complement strand
TATATATTCATAAAACAAACAACCATACATCTACCACCTAGCTTTTTAAAAAATAATAATACCATTGAAGCCTGCTATACCCCTCATCCTTTCCTCCCCTCCTCCCCACTTTGCTACCTATCATTCTCTTGTAAATTTCCCACATGTGTACCATATGGGATCCTCAATGCAACTCAGTCAACACTAATCAAAGCAAATATTGCAATCTGAGGCCTTACATGCCCCACCTGAGTGTCCGGACACCCATCTGGCTTCCATCACTGGGCATCTGAGCCTTTGATTCATTGCTGGGAGTTGAGATTTTGATACACAGGCATGTCTGGTTTTGAGAAGTTCTAGTTTAGAGGGATTTGTACAAGAACTCGCCCAAGCATAGCTGTTTTGGGAGATCTTGCTGCTCCGAATAGAGAAGGTTGGGTTGGAGCTGTGCCCAAATGGCTTGAGTACAGGCCTCTCCAGGCAGCTTTCCTCAGGGCCTTGCCTGGCACCTCTGGGGAGCCGACTGTAGAAACCAGAGCTCCTCAGAATCTGAAACTAAAACAGATCTTGCTGCTGCTGCTGCTGCTACTGACAAATTCTCCTAGGGGCCTTGTGAAGGATGCAGGGAAAATCTCTTTCTGTCCCCAGACTATAGATCAAAAAACTGAGACTCAGAATGTTCCAAGGCCTTGCTTAAAGTCACATAGTAGTTTGAGATGGAAGGGAGACTTAAAAAAAACCAAACGTTTCTCTAACCCTTCATTCAGCAATAGTTGCCACTACTTACTGAGCACCTACTATGTGCCAAGCACTTCACATGCATTATGCCATCAAGTCCTACCCAACCCAATGAGGGGAGGTTCTGCTATTATCCCATTGTAGAGTTAGAATTAAGGCTCAGAGTTCAAGTGACCTGCCCAAGGCAACAAGGACTAGAACCCAGGACTCTACACCCAACTGTAATGTTATCTCCCCACGTGCCTCTTGTTCCATGGCAACTAAAAACACACAACAAGGTTGAGTTGGGAGAGGATAGACAAGCAGGCGTGTAATGCTGAGATCACAGGCATGAAGATGGAGACGGGGATGGATTTGCTCTTTGGGTTTCTCTCAGAGAGTCAAGCCCTCCAGAAAAGCTACAAGGGTCTTGTCATCCAAGAAGAAGGGGTGGGAAGGAAGGTAACAGAGTGTTCTATGCAGAGAAACCCAAAGAGCCAATCTATCCCTGCTGCAAGGGCAGCCAGACACAGCCAGTCAAATTGAAAAAGAACTGAGGCTTACAATGTGGTTCTGGATCATTGACATCAAAATGCGATGATCATTGTGCATTCCCTAGGCCTCTCCCTCTTCATGGGTTCATTTCTGGTTTTGCCTGTCCTCACTGGAAATGATCCAGAGCAGAACGGAATATGATTTCCAAAATGACCCCCACTTTCATCTTCTCTGTGGGAACAAGAGGGCTCAAGAGCTTACATTGTCCACTTTCATCTTCTCTGTGGGAACAAGGGCTCAAGAGCTGACATTGTCCCGTGTTCCATGCTGGTATTTATCCAAAGTTCAAAAGCAATTGCTTTTGGGGGTAAGCACATACCCACAGATTAAAGCTAATTATGCAAATAAGGTCACTACTGGATGGATAGGAGTGGCAGCCTGGTAAGGACTAAAAGGATGTCAGCCAAGACCCAGGGACAATGGCAAAAGGCATTTGCAAAGGCCATTTTGTGTATCTTCAGCTAATGCTGTTGGCGTAAGTGCTAGCATAACCCACTGACTTGGTGAAGGCCATTTGCAATGTCAGAGTTTGCCTGCTGTAGAGTCTGTGTCCTGGAGACCAGAGCCATCCTCATGTTGTTCCCATGAAAATGGCGACTCCCTGGGCCATCAAGAGGATAGTGAGAGCCATTTCCATTCAGGAGACCCTCACATTAAGCAAAAGCAAGCTTGAATCAAAATGTAAGGAGACAGTGAAAATGCCTGGAGGACCAAAGAGGAAGTCAAATAAATATCAACTTCAAAAAGCTATACCCAGATTCCTGCCCCTCCTCATCCTCCCTCCCCCACCAGATCCTTGGGGAGAGAAGTTTCCATTGCTGTCTGGGAGAGCCAGAGATTGCACTGCATGAACAGGACATGTCAGTCACAGCTCAAGAGCGCTGGCAGCAGCCTCCAGGACAAGGAGCAGAGCCATCAGTCAGAGGGGCCATACTGTTTGGAAGGGAAGGCTAATTTTAGATATCAGAACCACAGTTCCAAAAACTCCATTTGCACATTCTATTTAGGAGCGGAATTCTTTTATAAGCTCAAGTTGTTTTTAGATATTGGCAAATTTGAGAGCTTAGACCTCCATCATGGAGACCTCCAACAGAAAACTAGATTTTAAAGCATCAGTCAATAAGGATTCGGGGGGTAGCTATACCAGGACAGGGTAGCTCAATTCCCAACCCACTGGAACTTTACAAGATAGGGAGAAGCAAACTATATATATATACTAGTAAAAGCCTAAGGGACCGAACGACCGGTCGACCAGTTGCTATGACACACACTGACCACCAGGGGACAGTTGCTCAATGTAGGACCTGCCCCCTGGTGGTCAGTGCGCTCCCATGGCCGGCCAACCTCCGTGGCTCCTCCCCCTGGCCAGCTGGCCCCAATGGCCCTGATCAGAACTGGGTGAGATGGCCCCCATCAGCCCCAATCACCAGCCAGGCCAAGGAACCCCACCCATGTACGAATTCGTGCACCGGGCCTCTAATATAACTAGAGGCCCAGTGCACACATGCACCATGGGATCCCTCAGCGTGGCCTGCAGGGATCGGCCGAAACCGGCAGTCCAACATCCCCTGAGGGATGTAGTAGTGCGCAAAGTGGCAGGCGGCCCGGGAGGAGCCCGAGCCCAGGGCAGGCGCCACGCTGCTCCCACTTATCCCAGCCCCACTGTGCCTGCTGCCACCGCTTGGTAGGCTTGCTGCCGCTCTGCTGTGGGTGCTGCCGCAGCTGCACTCACCAGCCGTGAGCCCGGCCTCTGACACCCATGGGCTACCTGGCTGGCACTCCTGCTATGGGAGCACACTGACCACCAGGGGGCAGCTCCTATGTTGAGCGTCTGCCCTCTGGTGGTCAGTGCACATCATAGCAACTGGTTGACCGGTCACTTAGGCTTTTATATATACAGACCAGAGGCCCGATGCACAAAATTCGTGCAAGGGGTTTGGCCCTCGCAGCCCCGGCTTTGCCTGGAAGGATGTCCAGAAGGTCATTCTGCTGTCTGGTCTAATTAGCTTATTATGCTTTTATTATTATAGTTAACTAAGAGACTGGGTTTTAGAACCAAATCATTTGAGGGTTTTGTCCCAGCTTTGTCACTAGTTATGTTTCCTTTGGCAAATGACTAAAGAAACTTGGAAAAGTTGCAATACCTCCCTGAATCTGTTTTGTGTAACATGGGGATTAGAATTTCTACCTCATCGGGTTCTCGGGAGGGTTAAAGGAGATCATGCGTGTACAGACCTGATCATGGCATTGGGTACATTAAAGTGTCCAATGAATGGTAGCTACTACCAATAAGTGGATATTGAGGCACAATTCAAAAATAGAGCTAGGCTACACCCTGTGGGCAGAAGTGAGAGAGGGGAGCAACAAGGAGGTTTCCGTTGCCAGGAGAGCTTCATTGAGGAGAAAAGGGGTTCTGAAAGATGGTCGGAGGCATGGAGAAATGTTATGTGGGGTTCTGGAACCACATGTCCCTGAATTCAAATCCTGGCCCCACCACTTATTGGCTGTGTGACTTTGGAGCAAGTTAATTAACCTCTCTGAGACTTTCTTTCCTCACCTGCAGAGTGGAAACAATGATCGGCACTTCACAGGGGTTGGGAAGAGGAAGGGAGATAGGTAGGCCAGATGCCCGTGAACAAAAGGGGCCCTAGAAGTGGTGGCTGTTGGAGGAAGAGTGTGACAAAGGCTTGAAAGCAGGCGAGCAAGAGAAATGCTAACTCCAGGGACAGAATGTCAAGAGCTGCCATTCATTAGAGTGTGCTAAGTGCCAAGTAGAGGGCAGTTAGAGGCTGGTCAAGAGCACTGCGAGTCAGGTGACTGAATTCTTCCCTGCGTCACCAGGGCAAGTCATGTAAGCTCCCCAAGCTTTAGTTCCCTCGCTTGTAAAATTCAGGTACTAACTGTGCTTTCCCTGAGTGCTGGGAAGGGGTCGAATGAGATAATGTGCATGAAGTCATTAGCACAGTGCCCAGCACATAGAAAACACTCTGTACCCCCAGTTATCATTATTATTTACATGGACATTTCCTCCTTTGATCCTCACAACAACCCCACGAGTGAAGTGTCATCGCCCCCTATTTATAGATCAAGCAGCTGGGGCTCCGAGACCAAATCGCCTGCCTGAGGCCACAGCGAGGAAGCAGTGGGGCAGCTCTGAAATCGCAGCTTCCTCACGCTCCTCGACTTTCAGATAAGCTGGTACCAGGGTTGCGGCAACATGACAACTATTTTTAAATGTGTCTTATGCCAAAACCCTCATGTGTCTTTTCTCTTCTGGCTGTCCCCACCGTGACCTCGCCCCCTCATCTGTTGAAGATGGAAAGTTTAGGGTTGTCTGCGACCCTGGAAGGCACCATGAGCCCATGGGTGCTGCCCCTCTTGGGGACTTACAGCTTCTCAAGGTTGACTGGGTTTATGAAACATCCATTCTGACACAGACAGGCTTCCAGCTGGCTGATGAGTTCAATAACAACCCTCCTCCTCGGTGCCAATTAACGGAAATCCAATGTCCCTGGCACGCTTTGTAATTCAGAAAGGGCACGTGCTGATTCCTCAGACCCCTGCTGGACATGTCACTATGACCAAGGGGCTCCAGGCCCACGTGCTACCTCTCACTCCATCTCCATTTAAAGTCACAGACTCTTCTTCCGGCATAAAAATCAATGTCGCCTCATTCATTTTCATTACACAAATATTGACTGACCGTCCACTGTGCACCAGGTTTTGTTCCGTACAGTTGGGGTACCGCAGTGAACAATGCAAGTAAGGTCCCTGCCTTCATGAAGGAGGGTGAGTGATAAGCAAACACATAGAATTATTTCTATGTGACATGTTATCAAGGAAACCAGACAATGGGACAGAGAATGGCTGAGGAGTGTGAGCTATTAGGTAGGGTGGCCAGGAAAGGTTTCTCCAAAGAAGTGACATTTGAGCTGAGATTTGAAAGCTAAGAAGGAACTAGACATACAGTGTGGTGAGGCAAACAGGACTGAGCTCAATGTGTCGAGGAAATTCATTCATTAATCAGACACTTTTTATCCTACAATAAATATGTGTTGAATGACCAAGTGGACGATGGATGAATCCCCTTTTTCCTGCCAGAAGGGCCTTCATAAGGAGGATGAACTGGGGGTGACGGCACAGCATTTTCTCCAGCCCCATCCTCAGCTCTGAAACAAGGGGCCTGGCTCAGGCACTGGCATCCGGGGCTGCAGGAGCTTAAGAACTCGCCTTCTTCCGAAGGAATTGGCCCTCCCTGCACTTTAAAACAATGACTGCACAGCCAGTCAAAAGTAATTTGTCTTTTTTTTTTTTTCTAAGCAGTCAAAATGGTTGTTTGGAATTGTGTAGACAAGACATGAAATGTCATCTCATTTGTTATTATTAGGATATATTTATTGAATTTCCAAGCCCATTATTCATTGGACTTATTAGTTATTGTCTTTCTCCCTGTCCCTCCCTCCCTCCTTCTTGTCTTTCTCTTCCTTCTCTCCCCGTCTTTCTCTCTGGCCCAGCAGTTAAGATCCCAGGCTATAGAATTGGAACCCTTCAGTTGTACTCCAAGTGTGACTTGCTGTGTGACTACAGGAAAGTCACCTCACCTCTCTGAGTCTCAATTTTTTTCATCTGTAAATTGGGATTAAAAAATAAAGTCCATCCCACAACAACTACATAAATAAATACTGTACTGAGCTATCATTAACCTCACGTTTAGGTTAGGATGTAAGATTTCAAGAACTCAATTCAGGAAACTGAGACTTAGATTTTTAAGACAAAAGAAACTAGCAATGAGTGTGGCGATGCGTCAGTTGGATGATCTGTATCCACTTGAAGGGTTTCCCATTGAGATAATCAAGAAGCAGGATCACAATAAATAGCCTTCAAGATGTCTCTTCATTTATAATAATACTTGTGAGCCAGCAATTATAGACCCCTGCTATGGGCCACACACTGTTCTATTGCTTTACTTACATTGACTGATTAAAAAAATCTCACCACAACCATACATAGTAAACATTGTTACTATCTCCAGATTACCGATAGGGAAGCTAAGACCTAGAGCGATTAAATAATTTCCACAGGGTCACACGGCTAGGCATTAGACTTTGGAAATAAAACCGGGTAACCTGGCTAGAGTCTGCGCTGCTAACCTCTTGCCACCTCATTCAAGCTGGGAGCAAGCTTTCTTGCTGACATCAGAGTTTTTTATGCCAAGTAGACTTGTCCTCTGCGTGTTCAATAAACAAAGAATTATTACCTGCCTAATCCTGAAACCCCGCCTACAGACACAGCACTAACAAGGGCTGCCACCCAGCCCTGCGTAATGCCCGTGGTAGGTGAATTCCGCCTCCCCACTGATGGGGTTTTCAGTGCCTATTAAAATGTCAGTCGATCTTGAAGTTGAAGTTCTTTCTACATCATTTAGCACAACCTGGAAGGTCAAATCAATGTGCAGCCAGCCTTCCCTTGGCAGTTACTTCCTTATTACTTCCCTGCCCCTGCACTCGCTCAGAAATGCTACATCACAATAAATGCAGTTAAAAGAGCGGACCAACCACCACCTCTCCCCAGGGATCCAGGAGAGATCAAAGCGGCCGTCCCTGGGCCCCTGCGATCTTAACAGGCTGAGCCATCTCCAGAGGCAGGTGCCCAGCGTCAGCGCGGCACCCGCTTAGGCACAGGGGCGAGAAGCAGGCTAGTCTAACACAGCGCCTTTCCCCTGTAAGGACGGAAAGGCGTGAATAGCAGGATGAAACTCCTGCCTGCATTTGGTGGTGCACAGGGAGGACAGCATAGCTCCAGATCCGTGCGACTTCTTGACATGGGGGGACATTGAGTGGGGCAGGCGGCAGATGAGTCACATTTGCAGGCTCTGAGAGCTCAGTTTTGAGCCCGGATGTGGGCTGCCTGCTTGAAAGCTCGGGCCCCTTCAGTGCACCGTGTTTCTGGAGCCACGGATCACAATTCTGCTGTGGGAGAGTGGGGGTTCGGGTAAGACTCCCCAAAATTGGCGGTTCCCATAAACGTGGTCGGCGAGATCTGACCGTCCCGCGCCACCCCGCCAAGAATGAGGCTGTGATCGTCATTACAGTTTCCCCAGAGAGAAAACTGGCCTGTTAGATCAGCAGGAGCCCGTGGCGGGAAAAGAGATCAGGCTTCAGATGAAAGAAATTGGAACTCCCTTGGGACAAACTCTGAGGTGGGGTCTTTTAGAAGGCAAGTCTTTCTGTTATTGGACCAATTTCCCATCATCCTTTTGGCTTTCTCCTGTCCCCTTCAGCGTGGTCAGCTGGGACTTGATCTGTACTGAGAAGGGTGGAGAGCCCAGCACTGGCAGCCGAGTCACAGGGAGCAGCCGACTCCTGTGATGCGCATTCAAACCGCCTGCCCTCACCCGGACAGATGTCACTAGGTGTTGGCTGCGCTTCCTTTGACCATTCTCAGCCTCAGGAAGAGAAAAGGGGCCAAGGGCTGGGCAGGAGGGGAGGACATTGGTCACACATGTAGGTTGCTAGAGATGCAGGTTGAGCTTGGTCATCAGAATAGAATATTTGAGGCCTCAGAGAAATCCTGGTGGCTTTGGGATTTTAACTTTTCATTTTTGAAAGAATTTCAGACTTATAAAAATGTTCCTACAATAGTGCAAAGAAGTCCTGTATACCCTTCAGCGAGGTTCCCTAGAGATGAACATTTTACTGTTTTGCTTCTGTCTCTCAGATAGACTAATAAGAATTTTAAAGGACTATGTCTTCCCAGGATGCATGTGCACGCAAGAGATTCTGAAATCTTTTTCCCCTTCACAGACCCTGCCTTGGTAATCTTCCCGGGAGGAGCTAGCAACAACGGGGACACTGACGAGAACCAGCGATCTGATTGGATGGAAACTGCTCAATGGAGAGTTTGTGGATCATGTGATATTGCTTGGACTTCGGTGATGGTACAGGAATACCAACAGGCTGGCCTCCAAGACAGAGGGTAATGGTGGGCCAGGGTAGAGAAAAGCAAGCAGGTCGTGTGCTGTCTCAGGTTACACCAGACTCCCATCCCTCCTGTTACTTCGTTCTGTTGTCAAAGTCAAACTTGATCTTGCCTCAGCACCGACCTGACAAATGAAATGCCCTCAGCTCTGTGGCTGGCCGGTCTCAGCTCGGGTTTAGAGCAGCGCACGGGGAACATAATGTCCTGCTTGTGGGTGTTCGGGCCGGAGAGGCCGATGCTTCTACAGTGTTCCCGTCCTTCACCCCTCAACTCCCGCCCGAGCTCCTGCATCCCTCTGCCACGTCCCCATCCTTTCCATTGCAGTTCCCTCCTGTCTCCCCCCGCCCCGACACTGAACATCCTGACCAAGGAAACAGGACTTGGCACTTAAAGAATCTCAGGCAAGAAAAATCCATGATGTTGTGAGAGAGACGCACAGACTACAATGCTCACAGAGAGGCTATTTCAAGTCTAAAGATATAAAAATGCATTGTTTTGGGTTCAGAAGTAAGTCACCTTAAAGGACAAGTCATTAGAAGATAGTCTACCCCTGGTTTTAAATACTTGTAATTTTAGCCCTGGTCAGTGTCGCACCGTGGTTAGAGTGTCGCACCAGGGTTGTGGGTTTGATTCCTGGTCAAGGGCACGTACCTGGATTGCAGGTTTGATTCCCAGCCCCGGTCAAGGCTTGTGGGGGAGGCAACCAATGGATGTGTCTCTCTCACATCAGTGTTTCTCTCTCTCTCTCTCTCTCTCTCTCTCTCTCTCTCTCTCTCTTTTTCCCACTTCCCTCCCCCCTTCCGCTCTCTCTAAAAATCAATGGGGAAAATATCCTCATGTGAGGTTTAACAACAAAAAAAATTGTAATTTTAAATTATCTGTGCTAACACAGATAAATGCAACTCACAAATACCCTGGGACTCTCTGAGCCATACACTTTCATCTTCTCCCTTAAGACGTCAATAGGAATTTTATTTTTAAAAGCATGTGCTTTGGTTACCAAAGACCATGACAGAAAGGCAGAGTCATTTGGATATGTTGGCTGTTTTAAAGTTCAGCATCATAACCTGGCACCGACGCATCCTGTCTTCCACCCAGACCTGCTTGTAAGCAGCAGCAAACAGCAGCCCAGCCGTGAGAGAGTAAGGGTTGCATTTTGTGGTCACAGAAATGTTTTCTTCCAAGTGAAGCTGGCACCCATCTCCTCACGGGATGAGTAACTTAACCACACCCTTCTCTCGGTTAACCTTAGGGGCAACAAGAAGCCCCAAAGGATTGGCTTTATCTGCCAGGCGGTGAGTGAGAAAGCAGGCGGTATAACGAGGCCGCAGACAGGGTAACTCAGTGATGACATCTCACATGTGGTCGATGATGGTGCTGCCAACTGTCAATCAACCCTTCTCTCTGACCCACTGGGACTAAAGCGCCAGTTCCATCTCCTCCGGGATGAATTCGGGTTTTCTAGGCTCAGCAGCAATGAGTACAGAGATGCTGCCTTCAGATTCTTCCGCGAGGCCTTGCAGCCTACCTAGAAACAGGTTGCCACGACTTCATTCTCCAGGGTAAAGCCAGAACGTCAGCGTTGCAAGGAATTTTGCTTTTATGGATGATGTACGGAAAGGTTAAGTAAAGGCGAGCTGCCCGCACATAAGCAAGTTCTATAACCCGGGGGAGACAGCGTCACTTCTAATCCCCAGAAACCTTTAGCCCACACTGGCTAGTGCAGCCTTGTCTCCAGGCCTTGGTGCAGGCTGTCCTCTCACAGTGGCTTCTCCCTCTCCTGTTTAGAGCAACTGGAAACCACCACTCTCCCTCTCACACTGGCTGGGTGTTAAGTCTCTGGGAACTTTCTAGAGTTTAGGATGGAAAGTTCCCCTTGCACCTGCATCATCAATCAACCAAATATTTTCTTAAAAACACAAAATGAAGACTCTGATTTCTTCCCAGCTAGACCCAAAAGTTTAAGGAAAGCTCCCCTGTATCCTAACGTTTTCACCTCCGGACTGTCAGTTCCAGGATTATAGATTCCCAGGAGTCAGGAGTCAAAAGGTGGTGGAGGTGCTGGGGCGGCAGGCAAGGGTGCATTATCATGATTGGAAGGAGGGCAGCCCATGCCCTGGCCCGCGTGGCTCGGTTGGTTGGTCAGGACACATGCCCAGGTTTTCAGTTCAATCCCTGGTCAGAGTGTGTGTGGAAGGCAGCTGATCAATGTTACTCCCTCACATGGATGTTTCTCACGCTCTCTCCTTCTCCCTTCCATTCTTTCTAAAATCAATAAAAACATATTTAAGAACTAGAATGAGGTCAGCCCTGAAGTTTACCCCAGAATAGTGTGCTAACCATGAAGTCTGAGTTTCATCTTTTGGAATTGTTGCTTCTTACTACTATGCATTGGGTCAGTGGGGAGAAGGTGTTTAGGGGGGGAAAGAAAAGGGATAAAAATTCGCTCCTCCGTGGAAATATAAGCAGAAAAGCTCTAGACTTCGTGTCTCTGCTTCCTTTTTTAAGTACAGTGTTTTTAATAGACCAAAAGAGAATCTTCGTGAGGAAATATGTGTGCGAATAATGTTTATAAAAAGAGTATATAATAATATGTTAGTGACTGTGGACTGTTGTATAAATAAGCCTTAGCTATATAAAATATATAAACTTATAAGATCATTCTATAGGGTAGTGGACACTTAAGGCCTTCCCACTTGTCATCTCTTTGTCCTAAATAGAGTCGCAGGCTGGCAGCTTAGTTCCTGGACCTGCCGCTGTGCAGCCGCGAGGCTCGGTGGGGTCGGTTCGCTTTTTTCCGGTTTTGTAATGTGCCGCTTGTGCGGATTACTTTGCACTGTCTGCCGCGTGTGTGTTGGTGTTGTTTACCCACATGGAGTCCTCAGAGACCCGTTCCACACTTTGCATCTTGGAAAACCACACGGAACTTTCTAGTGAGAAGATCCACAGAACATGCCTTCACTGTTGGGGAACTCTCCGAGTTGGACCACTGACAGCTTGCTGTGAGGCTGAGGAAATGGGAAGTTTAACATCCGCCTTGTCTCGCGCTTCAATATCTGGTGTTGGACATCTTTTCCCCCGAGAAGGAGTCACATGCTTTGCTAAGTCCCTTTTTCCCTGGACTTGGCATGTTCTGGAGGAAACCAGAGGTCGGCCCTCACCCCCTTACCCCCGCTTCAGGACTCCCCTCCGGCAGCAGATTCTAAAGAACCGCCCATGTGCTCTGTGACTCGGGAAGGACTCAGTGCTTCCAGAGCCCAGGGTTTTAGTTGTTTGGGTCTGTGGCTCTAAGGACGTGTGAAGTCTGCCTTTACCACCCAGGCCGATCTGAAGAAGGAAAGCGGGGAGGTGGGGGCTCTGCTCACACCTCCCACATCAGCAGGGAGGAGTGGGCCACGAACGGCGTGAAATGCCATCTGCTCTCCACGCGGGAGGGCGCGGTCCTGTGGAAGTGGACAGATTACCAAGTCTCCTTTGCCAAAAATGCATGTTGTTCCCAGCTGTACGCTTGTGAAGCCGGTATGTGCTTTGGTAGGAAACAATAAAACAGGTTTATTTTCACTTAACAGAGCTGTCTCTCAGGCCTGGTTTTTTCAGTAGCTGCCTTGGAGAGAGAGGGGAGTACTTCGTCATAGATTAAATGTCAGCATTGAGCATTAATTTTCCCAAAGGGCTTTGGTTCCTGGCAGCCGCTCTGGACATTCAAAAGGGAGGGCTGGGAGGAGAGGAATCACTTCGTGGGAGGGGAAGTGCTTCCTTTGGGTGGGGATGGCTGGGAGCAGGGGTGAGTGACAGGCACTTCCTCTAACCAGGCTGTCACCTCCATAGAGCAAGCCCACAAGGTCCCCCACAGGCCTCCTGGCCAGAAGTCTCTGGGTGCTTAGTGCAAAGGTGAGCAGCACGCCCTCAAGAGCCTGGCTGCCTGCCGCTTAGCAGCTGTGTGGCCTTGGGCAAATCGCCTAACCTCTCTGTGGTTCAGGTTCCTTTTCTGGAAAATGAAGATATAATAGCACCTACCTGAGGGGTGTTAGGGAATAAATGTCTGAAGACACGTAGAATGCTTCGAACAGTGCTTGGCAAGTACTCAATAGAATTCTTGTTTTACCACCACAATATTTTCCATATCCACCAACCATCCTTTTCTTTCTTCCTTCCTTTCTTTTTTTTTTTTACTTTTAAAAAAGTGTTTAATTAAATTTATGGGGGTGACATGGGGTCATAAAATTATATAGGTTCCAAGTGTACAATTCTATAATACATCCTGTATTATATTATTATTTACTTAATATCCTTTCTTTAATTGGCTCCATTTTAATTTAAAATTTAATTAAAACTTTGTATCGCCACTGGAGATGGAAAAGCAGTCGAATGTGCCAGGAATACAAGGTAGCAGCCCAACAGCTTGCGCCCCGAGTGCTTGCTGCTTGCCAGGCTCTGTGCTGAGTCTTAACTCTTAGGACCCTCACAGCCTCTGAGGCTAGAACCATCACTTTACAGACGAGGAAACTGAGGCACAAGGAGATGAGCAAATTTGCCTCCCGTGACACACAGTGTAGGAAGCCAGGCTCCCCAGCGCGGTTCTGTGCAGCTGCATAACAAAAGCAAGAGCATTATTTTCACAGCAGAGGGCGGGTGCATTAGCTTCCTGAGCTGCTGCAACGAGTACCACAATGGAGACACTCTCTCCCGGGCCTGGGGCTAGAAGTCCAAAGTCAAGAGGTTGGCAGGGGGAGCTCCCTCCAAGCCTCACCTCTTCCAGCTTCTGGTAGCCCCAGGCGGAGCTTGGCTGTGACTGCATCACTCTAGTCTCTGGCCCGTGGTCATGGCGGCATTCCCTCTGTCTCTAAGTCTCTCTCCTCCTCTTGTAAGGACAGCATCATATTGGTTTAGGTTCCACCTGAATGACCTCATCTTAACTATATCTACAAGACCCTACCTATTTCCAAATAAGGTCCCATTCACAGATACCAGGAGTTGACTTCAACGTATCTTTGGGGAAGGGAGGGGAAGAGACACAATTCAACTCAACTCAGAACAGTTGCCTAACCGGGCAGTGCACCTGGGGCTGAAGATCTGCCGGTTCCGGGAAGGGTTCAGGATGGGCAGCAGCCTGAGGCTTCCCCGCGATGCAGTCGGACTGAAGGAGTCGGGATGATGCTTCTGTATTTCCGTGACACTGTCACTGTGCGCCCAGTCCAGGTGCTAATGAAAATTAACCACCTCCTGCCCCAGCACTGGTGCTTTGGGGAAGGGGGCTTGGCATAAGAAAGCCGTGTAGCCATTCTCCCCACTCCCCAGACATCCTCGGGAAAGGAGGGCAGTCGGAGATGGTGGGAAACGCAGCCTTCCCAAACTCCAGGCACAGCAAGGCCAGACCAACAGTCTTCACTGGGGTGTGTGGAAAGAAAGAGCAGCAGTGAAGACAGCAGTGGGGGGGGGGGGGATCGTTTATTTTCATCTATTTCCATGAAAACTTAACAAGAAGAATGATCTCTCTACTAAGAGGGTTTTGAGAGGAGGGCAAGGGGGGGTGAGGAGGAGTTTCTTTCTTTCTTTGTCAAACAAACGTGTCCTTCGTTGAAGGGGCTGCTGAGATTTCGTAGAGATGGGAAGTCCTCATCTTGAGCTCCCGGGCCAGCTGACAGATGGACAAAGGCCAACAGCAGTGCACGGCCAGCCAGTCCTCACACAGCGTGCCCTGCGGGGAGACACAGTGTCTGTGCTAGTGCAATTGCACAGGCTCAGTCATCACCCAGGGGCCTTACAGCACTACCTGGTGCAACCACACAGGCTCAGTCATCACCCAGGGGCCTTATAGAACTACGTGGTGCAACCACACTGGCTCAGTCATCACCCAGGGGCCCTATAGAACTACTTGGTGCAACCACACTGGCTCAGTCATCACCCAGGGCCTCTACAGCACTACCTGGTGGCCCATCCCATGCACAGCTTCCAAGGTCCACCGAAACCCCCAAGTCAGCACACAGGGACACAGCTCCGCTGGCTACCAAATTCCAACCTGCTCACTGCTAATCAGTCCTTGCAATTCAAACACCTGCTCTTTGGGCTTTGATACCAGCTTCATACTTGAAACCACTGCTTCCTCTGCCAGCATCTTTTTTCTTCCTCTTAGAACTTAACATTTATAATTACTTTATTTATTTCTTTGAGGTGGGTAATAAGTCCACATTGCCCAAAATTCCCACAGTAAGCAGGGGTAGTAAGTAAAAAGTAAATCCCCTTCTACAGGTGTCCCCAGACACTCAATTACCTGTCTAGGGCAAGCAGCATTGGAGTTTGTTACCTACACTCCCAAATAAATTCTGTCTACACGGTATATACATATATAGTATTTTATGTAAATAGTTGCAAACTGCTATGCTGTGCTCTCTTTTTCACTTAAAAATGTGTCTTAGAGACCATTTCATATGAATATATAAAGAGACGCTCTTCTTTAACTATCCACACCTTAATCTGTATGCTGTCTGTCCTCACTCCCTCATTGTAACTCAGTCCCAGCTGAACTGGAAGTGAATTCTGCATATGCCACATAGACTACATTTTAAGTCAGACCAGCCCGAATCTCTCTTCCAAATTTGATGCAATGCTACCCGCAGTCTTCTCCTGATGCAATGAGGGGAACAGGACTGGCCCACTGACCAGTAATCTGCATTATAGTAAGTCCCCCTTGGAAATACCCTGCACAGGTTGGAAAGGCATCCAGGTTCCCACACAGACCCAGGTTCGCACATGCATGCAAACACACTTACCCATATTTTATGTCTCTCTCTGGTGCCAACTCTCAGGGCAAAGGTGGAGCCAGGTAACAACGGCCAGCAGAAACACTCTCCATAATGCCTGGCGATGTCACACTCAAGACACATGGGACAAAACAGACCACAGAAACCTGTCAATAACCACACAAAAGAAAGGCCAGGTGCTCAGATGTGATCAGAGAGAGTTTCCACCCCAAAGAGCATTTACTGCCCTGTGCCATCAATTTAATGCTGCACCTTCTCCCTGCAATCAGGAGGAGGAGTGACCGATTCTCAAAACTCGGTGTATGAAAATCGCCATAACTGAGGCCTGTCAAAACTGTCTCCTTTTGTTAAACACTGACACTGCTGAACCTGATAGAGCTCTGCTAGCGGTCACTATGGTAATTGATTTTTCCTGTCAAGAGAAAGCATTAAATAATGTTTTCCAGTTGAATCACAACTGTCACCTCTATTATGTTTATCTACCTGATTTCAATATTTAAAATAGACACAGTTATGATGCTTTTGAATAGCAGGCATCGTTGTCTGTAGATGGGGGTGAAAGCTCGTCACTGGCCCACTGATCCTGCCTGCTCCTTATCAGGACTTCATTCTATTGCTCAGGTCAGGAGGTTACTCTCATTTTTGCTAGTTTAGTGGGGCCACTGACATCTGCCAGTTTTAATCAGCAAACTAATAGAAGCGTGGTTCTTTGAACGTCAACTGAAAACAGTTTGTCATTTATTCATTCATCTTTAACGACTGATACTGTTTCCTACACATTCTGCATGAACCACCTAACACAGAGGTTCTGTCTTAAATAGGTTTGGGTCACAGACCCTTTTGAGAATATGAACTCGCTCCTTGAGGGAAAAGAAAAATACGTGCACTCCGACATGCAAAATTGTGCATTCAATTCCACGGGGTTCAGGATCCATTGAAAACTATCAACAGGCCTCTGGTTAAGAATCCCTGAGGTACAGTTAAGATGTTATGTCATCTCACATCGGGAAAGATGACAACCTTGATGAATACAAGTAATTAGGACTATGAAACAGAAATAAAGCTAAACATAACCTTTAAAATGTTTTCAACAAATACGTTATCAAGCCATCATTTATATACAAGAAAGTGCACAGATCATAAACGTTCAGTTAGATGAGTTTAACAATCATATTCAACCAAATAACCGAATGTGTAGAAGGTGCCCTCACCCTGGAGGTCCTTTGTGCCTCTTCCAAGATGATCCCTTCTCCCCGCCTCCCCCCCGCCCCAACTCCAGAGGCAACCACAATTCTGATTTCTCTTCTCATAGATGTTTCCCCTCTTCTTGAACTTCATATAAATGGAATGGTGTATACTTTTGTAATTGTCTTCTTTTGTTCAACATCTTGTTTCTTGAGATTCATCTGTGTTGTTACATGAATCTGTGGTCTATTCTTTTTATTGTTGAATAGTATTCCAACATATAAATATTCTACAAGTTATTTATCCATTCTCCCATTAATTATTCCAATTTTTGCTATTATGAATAAGTACTATTAACACGCATATACAAATATATATGTGAGCAATCCACTTGGGTGGGCTCCTGGAAGTAGAATTGCTTAGGATCATGGGGTAGATTTATGTTTAACTTCTATAAGAAACTAACAAATGCAAAGAGTTCTCCCAAGTATTTGTGCCATTTAACTCTCCCACCTGCAATGTATGAGAATTCGTTGTTCTACTTCCTCACCAACATTTGCTATTGTCAGTCTTTTATTTTAGCCATTCTAATGAGTATGAAATGGTAGTGATCACAGCCTTTTGATGCTCAGATACCATGTCACTAGTGCACTAGAACTTCCTGTCAAAGGCCCTTCCCAGCCTACATGTCCCTCCCTCCCCTACCCCAACCCCATCCCAACAGCGAGGAGTACAAAGTCCCACTCCCAGATTCAGTGGCCAAGAAGCAGAAAGCTAGGAATGCTGCTTTACCCCAGAACCTTCCAGGGATGCTCCAGGACTCTGGACTTCTTCAGTGTCGCACAGGGGGTGAGGGAGCAGGTACACAGGAACGTGAGGACTGGGGTGTTGTCAGGGAGATGACAAGGAGGAACCTATCTTTGAGGAACATCTATTTCATTCATTCAGAAGTCTTAAGATAATCGCTCCATCACATACTGTAGGCATCACATGGCTGAAAACAAACTGAATTCAGCCTTGCATTAGTCTGGAATATTTATTACCCATAAGAATGGCAAATGTTTCTAACTTTTTTAACATCAAATGTTGTGGGGAACCATGGCAAAATACAGGGTGTCCCCCAAAAATGTATACGCAATGTCTGTAGGTTCTATTACATTTTGAAAACGAAATGTATTTCTATAAACACATGTCAAAGTGTGGACACATGTTTGGGACACCCTGCAGGTGCTCCATGCAGTGATGAAAGTGGGAACTGGCACAGCCACTCTGGAAGGCGGCCTGGCCGAACGCAGGGAACGTTAAATCCTCTAGGACCCAGCAATTCCACTTGCCAGCACTACCTGGGAGTAATGCTTTCACGTGCTCACAAAGAGGCGGCTACAAGGATGTCCACTGCAGCGTTACAAGTTAAAACAACTTAAATGTACACGGATAGATGGAAGTGTAACCAAACCATGATGGTAGAAATCATACCACAATTAAGAATGCAATGAAAGAGGAGACCAAGATGGCGGCATAGGAAAACACCGGAAATTGCTGCCTCCGACAACAACTTCAAAAATACAACTAAAAGACAGAACGGTCATCATCCAGAACCACAGGAAGGCTGGCTGAGTGGAAATTCTACAACTAGAAGGAAAGAGAAGAGCACACAGACTCAGAGGAGCTACAAAAGTAAAGTGCAGAGGTACGGAGGCTCCGGCGCGCGCGGAAAGGGGC
>NW_005371920.1:834115-863003 GCF_000412655.1 Myotis brandtii | reverse complement strand
CAAGGACTGATCCAGAGATGGAGAGGCACTGATTGGACTGTCGGGTCTTGGAGGGAAGGTAGGGGAGGGCAGGGTTAAAGGGGAAAGATCAACCAAAGGACTTACATGCAAGCATATAGGTCTAACCAATGGACACGGACAACGGGGGGTGAGGGCATGAACGGGGGGGGGGGGGGGTAATGTGGGTATAAGGACACATATGTAATATCTTAATCAATAAAAAAAATATTAAAAAAAAAAGAATGCAATGAAAGATCAATTAAGCACCAACAGAGTCAAATCTCTAGGACCTACTTTGAGTTAACAAACACAATTGTATAATGCTATGCACAGCGTAATACCGTGTACACTCGTTTAAAGAGGGAAGGTGCTTAGGCTCAGGAGGGAGGTGAGCCAGAAATGCAGCCTCTTGTCTTCCACTCACAGGCCTGGTGGTTATGTAAGCGCCCACTACCTAAATGTTCCTGGCCTGTTCTCTGAGATGGGCTCCACCCCCACGCATGGGATATGGTTCCTTATTCATCGTGCCAGCTCATAGGGGAGCCCAGATAACAAGCCTCCACAAACCAGAGGGTGGAGCCCGGAGAGCGACGGAGGAGAGGTAGGTGGAAACGCCAGTGAGGCACATTGCAGACCATTGTTAGCAAAAAGGCAGAACCACCTGACAGTGAGTCACTCCCAGTAGAAACGGGGCACAATCACGCATTGTGGGTGGGAGTGTAAATTAGCACCCCTTCCAAGTGGAGAGCCACTTGGCAACATCCAGCACGATTCAGAAGGGCACATGTAAGTGTACAGCGTACAACAGTTAGTCCACAGATAAGGCACGCACATGCAAAATGACAGCAATAGGAGGAGAGTCACAGAGCATTGGTTTGCTTAGCAAAACATCTGGAAAACACAGGTAGGTCCACAATGGGAACTTGTGAATAAATTAGGCTACATTCATACCATGGAATCTATGCAGCAATTTAAATGATTAACTCCAGAAGTGCTGATAGGGTCTGATCACCTAGATGTACATTGTGAAAACAAACGTGCCAAACAGTGTGTTTACAATTCTACTCTGTGTGTGACTTGTATACACACACACACAGCAAAAAAATCTGGAAGGACAGATACCAAAACAGTAGCCATGGTGATCTCTGACGCAGTACTCTAGTACAGGATACTGCTTTTTTCTTGTATAGTCGTTTGTATGTTTCTTTTTTACGATGATTATAAGATTTTTATAATAAAAAATTAACCTATTTTCATTGGAATTTTTTCAGACCTTTTCAAGCAGACAGACTCTGTCTGGGCTCAGAGGAGAACTGGGTAGAGAGAGGGCAACGATGGAGTAGCTGCTTTTCACATACCAAAGGGGTAGGTGCTTCTGGAGTTTGCATCATCCACCTGGAACCCTATTCAAAATCATCTCTTTGAGCACTGAGCTGGGTGCAAAGGGGAGAAGCTCTGCTCCCTGGATGCTCAGAAAGCCGAGGCTACCGGGCCCAGCCTCGCACGCTGTGCACAGGATTGAGACAAGCAGCCGAGCGGCCAAACCAGCTGACCCCGTTCTTTCTCACTCCGAGGCCTATGGTTCTTTCAATAACGTGAGAGAGAGAAAGAGGCAAGTGAGCACACAGGCTAAAAGTCATGCAGGAAAAGTACCTCCTGTGGGCCGAGCACCTGCCAGGCATCCAAGCAGTGAGCGAGACAACGGAGGCCCCTGCTTTCAGAGAGCAGACAGCTTACCCACATACAGCCCGGGGACATGAATCCCAGTCTGAGGCCTTTCCCTCTTCTTTTCTCTTCTAGAAAACCAAAGGAAATCCTGGCCCTCTTCCTTCTACCCACCTTGGGCAGCTGATGTCTCCTGGTTGACATCAAGCTTTTACCCCACTGGGGCTCAAGGTGCCTTCCACAGGGAGGGCTGTGGGCTGACCCTTTACCATCTTTCAGGGTGCAGCTTAAGTCAGGTCCTCAGAGAGGCCGTCCTTTACCCCTGTAATCTCCTCTCATAACACCCTGCTTATTCCCTTCATTGCCCTATCACAACCTCAATTATTGTTTATTTATTTATCTGCTTATTGTCTACCTCCTCTAAGAAACCGTCTCTGTCTCATTCACTATTAAGTCCGTAACACCTATCACACGTCTGTACACAGGTAGGAACTCGGTCAATATTGGCTGAACTACAAATCAATGTGGATTACACCTTCCACATAAGCCTTCTCTGGGGCCACATCACAAGCATTCCTGAGCTGGGATGCCTCGCCTTCTACCCATGATGCCAGGTAGCGGCCACTTATGGCGCTCGGCTTCTTTTCCACATCTGAGCTTTCAGCACCCACATCTTCAAAGGGCACAGAGCACCCGCCTGCTAATCTCAGTGCATCCCTAGCGCTGCTTGCGCAGCCGTGAGCCCGGCTTGTGGCTGAGCAGAGCTCCCCCTGTGGGAGCGTACTGACCACCAGGGGGCAGCTCCTGCATTGAGCGTCTGCCCCCTGGACCAGTTGTTCCAGGTCATTCCGCCGTTAGGGTCAATTTGCATATTACCCTTTTATTATATAGGATTTGTTGGGATTTTCCTGGTAACAGCACCCCAGTAGAAAAAAATAGAAAATTATCCCTTACTATTGTGGGCAATATTGACAGAACTGTCACTCAAAGTGCCCTGGCCTGGCAAGTGGCAGCCTGGGACCTAAGCTAGAAAAACTGGGCTCCGTCTGCTGAGACGTCGAGTCTCACACAGGAAAACAAAAGGATGCACCACACTGTCCACTAGCTCCTGTCAATGCATCTATCCCTTCTGAACCCCGTTTTCAGTTGATTTTTTTATTCTGTGAGCTATCCCATTGCCATCTAGTGAAACCCAGTGTTTGCTTGAGTCTTGGTTTCCCACGGCTGTCAGAACAAAATGCCACAGATGGGCATCGTAGAACCAGAGAAAGTATTCTCTCACTGGAGAATTGGGAGGCGAGAGGTCTGACGTCAGCATGCGGCAGGGGTGGTTCCGTCTGGAAGCTCCGAGGGAAGAGCCTGCTCCGTGCCTCTCCCCCAGGTTTTGATGGCCACTGGTCATCTGTAGCATTCCTTGGCTTCTGGGTGCATCACTCATTCTTGCTTCTGCCTTCACATGGCCTTCTCTTCTGTGTGTTTGTGTCCAAATTTCCCTCTTCTTGTAAGGACACCAGCCATGGGGATAGGGCCCCACCCTAACCCAGTGTAACCTCTTTTTAACTTGACTAGATTGGAAGACCCTGCTTCAAACTGAGGTCATATTCAGAGGTTTCAGGTGGACATGGATTTTGAGGGGTCACTATTCAACCCAGTGCAACACTCAACCAGAAAAACCTCGGGTCCACTTAGGTTCCACTGTAAAGAGTGGGTTCTATATATTGTCTGCTTTAGTCCTGACAACACTTGAGGTGGACATGGCCTATCTTCATCTTAGAGATGGAAAAATGAAGACCCAGAGAATTTGTTTGAAGTCAAATGACCGGTAAGAGGCAATTAAGATTCAAAGCAAGGTCTATATCTGATACAAACATGTTTTCCCAATAAGGACATTATATTCCAGGCTTTGCCCTACTAGGGAATGCATTGATGGCTCCCCAACCCGCAACTCCAAGCTATGGAAGGAAAAGGGTCCACTTCCCCGCCTGGGGCTAGGTCTGCACATCTCCACAGGACCGCCTGCCTTCTCTGTACGCAGTCCTAGGTGACAAGCAAAGGCAGGAAATCTGGACGGCAACAGCAAGAGCCTGAGGGAATCAGAGAACTGCCACAATTGCCTGGTCAGACGTCCACGTGGGCAGCAGTGGCAGGAAGAGACCTGCTGAGCTCTGGGTCAGATGGACAAAGAGACAGGAATAGAAGGTAGGTCGGGACTGGTGCTGGGCAGTCTCTTCTCCGTGAGGCCCAGGCCGGGAAGGCACAGCCTGGATGTTCAAGGCACCAAAAAATGTTAGAGATGGGGATTTAATGGGGGGGGATGAGGACACATTTGTAATACCTTAACTAATAAAGAATTTAAAAAAAATGTTAGAGCTTTTCCCTCCGCAAGGCTCTTGGTTGAATAAGGACTAGGATCATGTAACCGCTCAATGCTCTCTGACTGCTCCATCCTGGAGACTTTGGGACAAATTCAGATCTTCCCAGAGCCTGTATGTAAAGAGCGGGGAGAGGCATGTTCTTCAAAAATATTAGATCCAAGGTCTGTTTGGATTTTGAACTTAAGAGACTATCCCTCATCCTTCAAAAGGGAAGACACACACACACACACACACACACACACACACACTCCAAGAAAAATTCACTGATCGAATTGCTCCCTAGGGCCAGAGCATCAGGCCCTGGAAGACACCCGAGGAGGGTCAGAATGTCCTGAGGTAAAAATAGAATCCCTGAGTTTTGAACCTCAGTCCCCCTGGGGGACAGTGTTGTTGGTCCTTGGGAACCACTGTCTGCAAAGATTTTAATCAAGGGGGCTCCTTTTGTAATGTTTCCTCTTATTATAAGAGTACAGCCCATTCCTCATAGAAACACTGGAGAGAGAGAAACAAAAATAAAATAAAAATTATTCACTAGCGTACCGTCTGGAGACACTGGCTGTAAACATTGTATTTGTATCCTTCCAGGTATCTTTCTTAAGTGCTCCCCCCCCCCCCCAATGGTATCTAATGTGCATAGTTTTGCAATCTGCTTCTTTAACTTAAAAATAGATCCCAAACATCTTTCCATCCCATTAGATGTTATTCTACAACATGATTTATCATGGCTGTGTAATAACTCATCGTGCGATGCCCTCACTGAACATTCAGTTGTCCAGATTGTTGCTATAATAACCAGTGCTACAAAATTTCACGCCGCTGCTAAATCTCTGCACGGGATTTATTTCCTTAGACTAAATGCCTGAAAAATGTAATTACCGGGTCAAAAGCCATGCATCACTTGAGGTTCTTTTTACATGTATTACTAAACCATCCACTGGAAAGGTTGTGCCAATTTATACTCCCACAGATGAGGGAGCCCATTTCATGAGTCTTTTGCCAACAGTGTACTTTGCCCTTTAAAAAAATCTTTAAGTCACCACTTAGCCTATGAAAGCATCCACATCTCTGAAAGGCAAGGTTTTTCCTGCCAAGAAGTACATTTGAGTCACTAGAGGATTAGTGAGCAGTTATTCTAAAACCATTTCATTTCTGCCCTTGCCCCTGATGTTGCTTTTCCGCCCACTGATGTCTTAGGAAAGAAAATTGTAAAGAACGTAAATGAAGAGGGAAACGTACAAATCCTCTTGTCTCTGCAGACGCTGAAGAGGCCGGTGCTCCAGTCCCCGCCAGTCTGGACAACGGTGGTGACCGCGGTCCTGCCTCTGGCTCCCCGGACGGGCTGCTTCACCACAGCCTGGGCTGGCGCCTGGCTCCTGGCGAGTCAAGGATGGTGATTAATTAGGAAGCAAAGCTCCAAAGGATGACCATTAAGCCAAGACAGAGCCATAAAGAGGAGACACAGGCCCAGGGATGCCAAGCCCAAGCCGACCTCACCATCGCCCTCTCTCCTCCTCCTTCCTACCTTCTCGGACTTTCTGCCCCACCGCTACTAATGGCATTATTATTCCAGGTCCTGTCCCTCACACTCAACGTACAGTCTACTTCCTCAGTGCTTCCTAATAGTCAATCACAAACTCGGAAGCAAGGGGCCTCAGCTCAGATCCCAGCACGCCACTGCCTGGAACAGGAGGCAGGCTGGAAGGGAAGAGGATGCTTGTGACGTAGGCAGTGAGGCACCAGGGGGCAGACAGCTGGCTGTGCTGTGGCAGGGAGGCCAGGGCTGGGAGCTGCCCATCTAGATGTGACAAGCAGGGCCCTGTCACTAGCCATTCGGCAATACAGGCGATGCTGAGGGGCCTAAGCTTTTCAAGAGCCTACAAAAGTGAGACCTGGGAAAAGGTACTGGCTCCAGAACAGAAAAACTGCCAAATAGAAATCACTTAATGCTCCATTAAACACAAAAATCTGGCATTGTGTCACTCTCACTCATTGTCAAATTCAGAATTCACAAATATTTCATTACATTTGGAAACAACTTACAATTCTTTCATTTTTTAAAAAAAAATCCCAAGTGTGTAGGACTGCTGAGAAGCAGCAGCCAATCATACATGACTCACAGCCAAGTAATTTCAAAAGCAAAATTATAAAAATCATTTTGCTTACGATATGGCAAAAAACAACATATGGCTATAACGTATGGCATGGACACATTTGAATATGTTTGTCATAATGTGGGTGAGCACCTATTGCTATGGACTGAATCGTGTCCCCCAAATTCATGTCGAAGCTGACCCTCAACGTGACTGTGTTTGTCAATAGGGCTTTTTGGAGGCAATGAAGGCTAAATGGGGCGTGGGGTGGGGTCTGGTCCGATAGGATTGCTGGCCGGAAGAGCAGGAAAGGCCATCCATGTACACACACAGGGAGAAGGCTGCAGCCAGAAAGAGTCCCCGCCACAACCCGACCCTGTGGGCTCCCCGACTCTGTATGCCCAGACTCCAGAACTAGGAGAAAATAAACTCCCGTTCTTCAAGCCACCCAGTCCACGATATTTCACTATGGCAGCCCAAGCTAAGAAACGTGTGCGGACTTCAAACCGGCCCTGAAAAAATAACTCCCTTTACACTATCTTATGTCCTGTTTCCATGTAAGCTCCAAGGTTGGGCCCACGCTGCCTCTCGGGTGGCCCCAGAATCCAGAGTGTGCCCTTGAACCAGGTGGGTGCATGTATTTGTTGAATTGGGTCAAATTGAATCGAATTGAATCACACGTCTCTTCCGTTTCGTTTGAATCCTCAAGTCCAGCTACCAGTGAGGTGGCCTTCAGGGTGTTTCAGCCTCCGGGGAGGCAGGGCTCTCGGGTGTGAGCTGAAGAAGCCTGCAGAGCAGCCTGCAGCTGCCTGACCCCTCACAGGGCCCTGACCCCTCACAGGGCCCGGGGCTCACCTCTCCCTGTGCTGACGCCCTCCAGGTGGCACTTCCCTCAGGATGCCAAGAGCTTCCAATTATCTCCAACTTTCAGAAGAGGAATGTCTTAGCTCCGAGCCCCTGGATTCCACCTCCCGCTGAAGTAAACCATCTACAGCCGGCAGCCCCAGACTAGATGTGTCTGCCTCTACCTCACTCGGCATCATGTGAGCAGCACCTTTTGTTACAGGGAGGCAGCCTGCCCCTCTCTGTTCCAAATCAAATAACCAAGAGGATCGCTTTTCCTTCGTGAAAATAAAAGTTGGTTTTTAGAGGGTGTTTTACCTAATTTTGAACACAAGAAATACAGTATTGAGTTTCTTGCCTTTATACCCGGATTCTTTAGTGATTTTTGTATTAAAACATTTGAGTTGACAAGCACTCGCTAAAACATTCCAGTTCAAGATTATATATAACTCACGTGTCATAATGGCCCAGTGGCTCGGTTGGTTGGAGCATCATCCTGTGCACCAAAAGGTTACAGGTTCAATTCCTAGTCACAGCACATACCTAGGCTGCGGGATCAATCCCGTCAGGGAGCGTATGGGAGGTAACTGATCAATGTTTCTCTCTCACATCAATGTTTCTCTGTGTCTCTCCCTTCCTAAACAATCAATAAAAACATACCCTCAGGTGAGGATTAAAAAGCTCAGGAACAAGCATAGCTACCCTTCACTGAGCACTTTCTGTGTACAAGGCACTTGGTAGCTCCTTCAAGAAATGAGTGATTATTCAGGGGCCGCCACGGGGATCGAACTGAAGTAGCTACTGTAGCTTCCTGCGCAGTGTTTAGCTCTATCATCCCAGAGAATGTTCCACTACCACTTGGTTTCAAAGGGTGGAACTCACTGGCAGTCATCAGAAATAGTTTCACTTGCTCAGGCTTCAACATTTTGAGGATAAAGAGACATCCTTTCACCCAAGCCAGCCCTTCTCTTTTCTCGAGCCAAGCGAGGCCAGAAGGAACTAAACAGGTGCCCCCGTTTGAACTACACATGGGAAATGATAGCAACTCTTTCTTCCCAAGCCCAGCGTTTCCCTTGACTCCTTTATAAGAGACTAGTGGCCCGGTGCACGAAATTCGTGTACATTAAGAGGGAATTAAGTAGAGGAAGTATTTTAATATTGCTATTTGCCCTTTCTCTATAATAGCAGTGTCAGAGATGAAGGAAAGTAGTAAAATGTATATTGAAATAGTATATAAATTTATGAATAAACAATAACAAAATGATACATTGTGTTGCCAACAATGGCACCTTTTGGCTTCAAAGGTACTTTGTGCCAATAGTTGGCCTTTAGACATATTCCCACCTCCCCGCTGTCAGGGTCTGTGGTGTGGTGAATGGATTCCTGGCTGTCAGGGTGCTGACAGCAAACTGATCAATGGCCGATTCTGTGAAGAATGGGGCTCCCGCCGCCCTGTGTGGGTGGGTGCGGGTGCCATTCTGTGTGGGTCCTGGGTGCGGGTGCCGTGCTGTGTGGGTCCTGGGTGTGGGTATCAGGCTCCCTCCTCCCTCCTGTCAGACTCTGGGGCCCACCGGCGGGACTGAGTCAAGTCCCCACACACCTGTACAGGCCTCAAAATCACTTGAGACCCAGACCCGGCTGGCCCCACCCCCACTGGGCAAGACCCAGAACCAGCTGGCCACACACCTGTCAAGCCTGGCCCCCCCTGCAGCGTCACGTCAGAGCTGAGTGGGGGTGCACACAGGCAGCACCACGTCCCAGGTCAGGAACGCATGCAGGCAGCCTCACCTCAGTGCTGAGCAGGGACGCCCAGAGGCAGCGTGACGTGAGCACTGGGCAGGCCTGCACATGCCTGCGCTGGGGCAGAAGTCCCCGCCCCCATCCCTGCCCAGCAGCTCCTGCCTGTTGACCGGTCACCAGTCATCACTGGGACACCGTTAGAACCAATTAGCATAGTCCCTCTTTACTACATACAGTGGGGCCTTGACTTACGAGTTTAATTCGTCCCGTGACGGAGCTCGTAACTCAAATTATTCGTATGTCAAATCAATTTTCACCATTACAATGACACGTGATGCTGGGCTGATGTTGTGGCATTCACTGTGACGTTCGCTGCGCCAACTAGCGGTGGGGTATCTGAAGCTGGCTCGTAACCCGAATTTTAGCTCACAACTCAAAGCAAAAAATCAGCCAAGAGACGGCTCATATCTTGAAAAACTCGTTAGTCGGGACACTCGTAAGTCAAGGCCCCACTGTAGATTGATTTGATCAATCAAACCCAAGAGCAAAAGCTGGGGAGAGAAAGGGGTAAAAGGAGGAGGGAAAACGCCGAACTCCCTACCTCCAGTTGGAAATTAAATGTTCATCTTCAGATGACATGAGTGAAAGCGACAGAGGAGAGTGCACATTGAGTAAGCACACATCCTCGGGAAACTTGGAGAAGTCACTTCCAAACCAATTCATAGTGACAGGAGTTCTCCGGTCACTGGGCTATCCTTTCCCTTGACAGTAAACTGGTTCTAACACAGGTTCAGTCCAAAGGGGAATAGCTCTTCTGAAGAATGTTGCCTTGACATTCTGGAACCTGAGGTCACAGCCGCTCAATGGACAGGCATCTTATTATTTAAAGACAGGCACACGCCTAACTGTGGCATGTCCGTCTTACTAACTAATCTGAAGCAGAAAAGAATGTTTTTTAAAAAAAAAAAAAAAAAAAAAAAAAAAAAACCCAGCCTGGCTGGCATGGCTCGGTGGTTGAGCATTGACCCAAGAACCAGGAGGTCATGGTTTGATTCCCCGTCAGGGCACATGCCTGAGTTGCACGCTCGATCCCCAGTAGGAGGAGTGCAGGAGTTGGCCGATTTTCTCTCATCATTGATGTTCTATCTCTCTTCCCCTGTCTCTTACTCTCTGAAATCAATAAATATATACTGTATGGTCGGCCGGTTAGCTCAGTTGGTTAGAGCGTGGTGCTAATATATACTGTATGTACTAAAGGCCTGGTACATGACATTCGTGCACTGGGGGTGGGGGGGGGGGGGCCCTCAGCCTAGCCTGCGCCCTCTCGCAGTCCGGGACCCCTCGGCGGACATCCCCCAAGGGGTCCTTAGCTCTGCAGAGGTGGGAGAGGCTCCTGCCACAGCCACTGCACTCACCAGCTGTGAGCCTGGCTTCTCACTGGGCGGTGTTCCCCCTGTGGGAGCACACTGACCACCAGGGGGCAGCTCCTATGTTGTTTCTGCCCCCTGGTGGTCAGTGCGCATTATAGCAATGGTCATTCTGCCTTTCAGTCAATTTGCATATTAGGGTTTTATTATATAGGAGGATATATATATATACACATATATATATATATTTTAAAAACTTATCTTTGGTGGAAAATCCCTTTGCTCTGAGATAACTCTAGCAAGCATTCATCTAGCAGTGTCACTCAGCCTTCCCTTAGGAGACTCAGAGGCCACAGATTCCTGCCGTGTCCTGTAGCTGAGAAGCAGCAGGGCCTCTCTTCGTCCCAGGACTGCTGGTCCAACTCAGCAGGATGAGTCCCACAACTAACCTGAGAGCGGGGGCAGAAAGGTCTTCCAGCCCAGACTCGGTACTTGAATCTGTTAGGAAAGTCGATGTCCTAAAATTTGCACTATGCCAGGTTGTCCTCCGCCTCAGGCTTTTCAGAGCTCCTAGACATCTCTACTCCTGGACTTCCTTGACCGTGCCAGGAAAGAGGTGCCACTTGCTGCTTTCCTTCCCAGCCCCCAGGGGGTCAGTGAGCAAAGGCAGGGATGGGAGGGCGATTGCCTCCCCACTGCTTAGAGTCCTCAGGGACTTAGGAGCCTCTGAAATACACCTCTAGGACATGCCTTATGGAGGTGTGAACCCCCCAAACACAGAAAATGTTTTTGGAGGCCAAAAAAACTAGACAAAATTGCACAGTGAGGGGAGGAGTCAGCAATCATAATTCAATGTTGTAGTAAAAAGACGACAGGAGGAAACTGCCAACTATGCTACATACTCCTGTCATCAGACCCACGCAGAATGGTTGCTTGGGGTTCCAAACTTCAAGGCATTGACTTGAGCAAGTTGTTAACAAAAACCTATACAATACCTCCCAAATCAAGGGTCTTCAGGTAAAGCTTCGTAACTGCCTATGCTCCCTGGGTTCTGGGCAATCTTATTCTCTTCTTAACTGAAAGACAGCATCCCACATGAAGGACACCACGTGTCTTCAGCTTTCCCCTCTATTCCAAGTGCTTAGCACAGTATTTGAAACATAATACGCATCAGTAATGTGTTGAATAAATATAGTATACATGAAATTCAAGTTTATAAGAACAACAAAAATTAAGAGGTAATTACTTGCTTTGCCAAAAATATTTACAATAAGATTGCTTTGACAAGCGAACAATCATTGTACATGCGAGCTGATCCCCATGTTTTAACATTCCGTTTGTGCCCAACTTTTCTAATCAAGCATCCATTGTATGATGTGACTAATCCACATGCCACACAGCTCCTTCACCTAAAAATAAAATGAAAAAGGAATGTTCTTCTCTATAGAAAAATGACAACTCTTTTTTAAAAATATATTTTTTTATTTATTTCAGAGAGAAAGGGAGAGATAGAAACATCAATGATGAGAACCATTGATCTGCTGCCTCCTGCATCCTACTGGGGATGTGCCCTGACGGGGAATCGAACCCGTGACCTCCTGGTTCACCACTGAGCCATGCTGGCCGAGCATGACAACTCTTTATGAAAAAGAAATGACAGCATGAGGAGGTGAGCATTTCCAAAGCCCCCAACATAACTCCTTCAGCCAAGGAGCTTCGCGGGGAACTAAATCTGTGGTCAAAAACTGGGAGCCGGATGTTCCCAAGGTGCCAATTCAGATCACACCTCCTTCCACAGATCTCTGATTGCAAAAGAAATAATGTATCTCATCTCTGGAGAGTTTCAGAAATTCTGGAAATGTATCTTGGCAATGGAAAGTTCTGAAATTGTTTTCTAAAAGTATCTTTACAACAAAAACTCTGGAAGTGACTTTAAAATATGTATCTTTATAATGAAAAGTCTGGACGTGATCAAAATGTATCTTTAAAATGAAGAATTTGGGAAATAACCAAATTTAGTATCACCACGAGTGGGACATTATTATAACTGATACTATGCACCTCTTGAAATGATTCATAGGAAATAATGTTTAATCTAAATTTCACTGTCTCTAGAACACACTGTCCAATAGAAATATGCCAGTCTCATATGCAACTCTTCTAGTTTTAAAAGTAATTTTAATATATTTGACCCAATTTATTCAAAATATTATTTCAGCATGTAATCAATCTAAAAGAAAATTATTATTGAGATAGTTTGTATTCTCTCTGTCATACAAAGGCTTTGAAACTGGAAGTGTGATCTACACTCTTACAGAACACCTCAATTCAGACTAGTCACATTTCTTTCTTTTTTTTTTAATACATATTTTTATTGATTTCAGAGAGGAAAGGAGAGGGAGAGAGATAGAAACATCAAATGATGAGAGAGAATCATTGATGGGCTGCCTCCTACACGCCCCACACTGGGGATGTGCCCTAACCGGGAATGAAACCCATGACCACCTGGTTCATAGGTCGACGTTCAACCACTGAGCCATGCTGGCCGGGCCAGACTAGCCACATTTCAAATGTGCTCTAGACACATGGTTAGTGGCTAAATCACTGGACAGCACAGCTCTAGCCAAACTCCCAGCAAAACAAGAAAGAGAGGAATAAACGACCACCTCCTACTCCCCAGTGGAAGCGCAGTAGGCCCTCCTTTGTCACATTCTGCAAGCCCTTAGGAGCAAGGATCATGCCCCATCCTGAGCACAGCAAAAGGCAATTAGGAAACTTAATTGATGCTGCAAGGCTTGGGTGGCATCTGAATATTTTCTAATACAGACGTGAAGTTATGTTCAAAGATATTAAGGAAACGGTTCAACAAAGTATCAACTAACATTGAAACTACCAGAGCCAGGCACATAGATATCTAACAAGTAGGCATTACGTTTTGGACACAACTTCCACACACTCCAGAAGATATGAAGGCACGTATGATCTCATTCCCACTTCAAAAATTTGCAGTGATTCTCCAGAGAATTAAATCCAACTTTTAATTTGCCCCTGGAATCCACGAATCTTTATAATAAGGTCCAATTTACTTACCTGTTCCTAATTTTTTCCCCTTCATTCCTCCAAGATAAGCATTCCATTTCTGGTGTCATCTCCCAAGCGATCCACGCACGTGTTCTCACCTGCTAGCCCCTATCCACACGTAGATCTAAAAGCTAGGAATGTGGCCCTGCCCTGCGTCACTGCTGCTCCAGTCCTGCTCACCCTTCACGTCCCACCTCATCTGAGAAGTCTTACCTGACTCTGGCCCATACACACGCCCCGCCCCCTCCTCGGATGGAAGAGCCCTGACAATAGGCCGTGGCCAAATCCGCTCCTGTGTGCCGGTGTGCCTCCCTGTTCAGTAGGAGTGCTGCAATGGGCTGGGAAGACAGGCCAGGGCTCTCATGCAGCTCTGCTCGAGGGTACAGGAGACCCTGGGCAGGTCACTCTCCATCCTTAGCCCTGTTTTCTTAGGTGGCCTCTTTGCTATTCCTTCAGCACACCAGCTACATGCTCCTGCCTCGCCGCCTTTACACCTGCTGTCCCCTCTGCCCATGTGCACTCACCCATGGACCTACAAGCCCACTTCCAGCAATTTAGTCTTAAAATACACTCCACAAATACAAAACCACACCTAACCACTGGTGTTACTCCCTATATCTTTCTGTACAGATCCTATAAAACACCAAAATCTTGGAAGCAACCTAAGCACCCAACCATAGGAGACTGCGTGAATAAATTATGATACATCTTTCCAATTATATTTCACAAGGGGGGAGAGGAGGAGAGCAGAAGGAGAAGGAACATCTCTATGAACTAAACTGAGAAAATGTCCAGGCTATGTTGTCAACTTAAGAAATCAAGATGTAAAATAATTATAAACAACATGCTACTTTTTGCATGAGAAAGGAGAAATTAAAGCACACACAAATATTTTCAGAAAAAGAAACACGGGAAAGATAATTCAGAAACTAATGAAAATGGCTAGCTAAAGAGGGGGGGGATGTAGTGCAAGAGAGTAAAATTCTCTGGATGGACATAGTTTGACTTTAAAACGGTGTACATATTTCACATATTCAAAAAAGAAAAAGAAAAAACAAACAAAAATTGAATAAAAATAGAAACAAATGACTAACTCGATACTAAAACCTCAAATAAAGAATTCATTCAAGTAACATTTGAACATAATGCTGACTTTGTTTTAAAGACAAAAAATTGCAAAAAAAATATGTTAAAAGAAAATAAAGTTACCAAAGGTTAAAAGTAAAAAGATGGTCAAAGATATTCCACATGAACACTAACCCAATAAAAACTAGTGTTATTATGTCGATGTCAGGCAAAGTAGCCTTTAGGCAAAACATATTTCTAAAAATACAGAAGTATTTCCTAATTAGAAAAAGTTCAACTTACCAAGAACAACAACAAAATCTAAATTTATATGTGCCTGGTAACACAGTATAAAAATATAAAACAAAAACTATCTGAACTAGAAGGGAAAATAAGTAAATCCATGGACATGAGAGATTTTAATTTTCGTATACCTCTAAAAAAACACGAGTCAACTGATAAACAAAACAGTGCGATACGGAGTTGAACAGTTCCATCGGCAACTATGACCTAAGGCACATAGTCAGAACTCCACAATCTCAGAACGGACGTTCTTTTTAAACTCACATGGGACATGTATAAAAACTGGATCATATATTGGCCGGAAATTTGTCTTTTTAGAAGGAGGCATTAGGCAGGCTTCAGCATGCTGGCATTGTGCTATTCTTTGATTATAAAGATTTTTGCTTTGTTGATAAACTGTTTTGCTGTTGTTCATTTTGTGTGTGTATTTTACATGTTTTGTGTGTGTACTATGTATCTTATTGCTCACTTTCTGTGTGTGTGCATTACATTTCACAGTTTAAAAAGAGTTAAAATCCTTTAGAAAGGAACGAGTCTCCTAACAATGCGATAAGCCCAATGCAACCTGTTTTTCCTCCAGCATTTCAATTGCTGTGTTTTTAGTGGAGCACCAGGTGAAGTAATGGCTTATGCTTAGAGGCTTCCGTGCACAACACCTATGTGCCTTTCAACACAAAAAGCATATTCAGCCCAGCAAGATGCTCATTCTGAGAGACACGCAGGAATTGACACTGAGGGAACTGAGTAGCCATGAATCCCAACTCACATTTAATCCAAGGCAGCCAAGGTTCACAGGCTTATTTAGTAATGCAGGCACAGCCACTCACAATAGTACAATTATTTCCTTTCTCCTTTTTCCCCCCAAGCACACAGTTCAATTGTCTTCAGTTAAACATAAGTGGCCTTGTATAGGCACCAGGAAAACCTACTTTGATGTGGGGAATAACTTGGGCTATGCAGACTGAGGGAGCAGCAAACGGATCTAAAGGAGGGCAAACCACAAAGCAGTTGCCCCAAAGGAACCAATACCAATGACGTGGTTATAGCCTACAGTAACCTTAAGCCATACAGCCTGGGTAGTTGTTGTTATCATTATTCATCACTAGCACTTACCGAAAGCTCATCACCCTCTCAGTGACATTACGGAAAGCTTACCACTTGCCAGGCACTACATGGATATATGATTTTCCTAGATGGTTATCATCTCAACATCTCTCAATAAGCCTAGAAAGTAGGTACATTATTAGTTCTATTTTATAGATGGAGAAACGGGCTGAGGAACTGGCTGACATCACCCACGTGGCAAATGGAAGGCACGGGAATCTAACCTAGCTAGCTGACTTCGGCCCCAATCCTCCTACCTGCTATGCTACAGTGCCTGCCCAGATAGAGGATGTTTGCACGTGATCGCTAAGGGCTCTGTCGGCTCTAACACCCTATCATTTGCTTTAATGAATCTATGACAGAGCATTCAACTAGGTCCAGAAATCTCAAACTGCACACAGCTAAATAAAGCAGCTCAATAAGATCTCTACATGACCCGGAAGTTAGCATTCAGGCCCCTTAGGTTATCAGAACTGGTCTTTCCCATATTGAACCCTTCAAGAAACGAAAATGTTTCTCTCCCCTGCCAGTCGATACCTAATCTTCCTCATTATGAAGACAGATGGCACAGACAGTATCGAAAGGCATTACAGCAATATAAAAAAAAACACAACTTTGCAATACAGTTGACATGGTCTTTAAACACAACTGGACCCAAGACAAATTTGATAAATGCAATTTTCTGGGGGGGAAATATCCCCCTTTAAAAAGTGCCTAAATTTAGTGTAGCTGAAATAAACTGCTTATAAACTATTAACATTAGCCTTGGAAAACAGTATTGGTGGTAAACTGAATATATTAAAGCTAAAAATTTCTTATAAATATAAGACCTTTTTGTTCTTTACACAGAATACTTAGTGGTCAGAGTCAGGTCAAAATATTCTTATTTGTTCTTTTAAATAATCATCAGAGTTCCTTTCTTTAAAAAGCAAAACTAGCTAAACCTACTTTTTTTTCTTTAAAGAAGAAACAGCTAACTCCGTAATTGATATAATATAAAAAGTTGTCAAATACTCCTTAGCCTTTATAAGTATGAAGCACGCCTCATAAAAGATGCTGACACTTCTGTGCTAATGTGAAAGACTAGAAGCTTCTGGGGATTAGGAATAATTTGTTTTTGTTTGTTTGTTTTTTAAGTATAATATAAACTATTTCTCTTAGAGGTCCCAAGAAGGAAAAAAAATTTATTAGGTCCAGGAATCAAAAATGAGTTGGTATAATTATGGTTACATGCAGAATTGGATGGCTAGAAATGAAATCTATTTAGGCCCAGCCTAAGGGTCTCACAGCCAATCTGTAGGCACAAAGTAGAAGTAGCCCCGGAGAACAGGGCAAATCTCCCATCTGCGTGAGTTCAGTGAACCAGGTAGACCATTGCGTCACCAATATCCGCCCGCAGCCCGTTTTCAGTAAGATGGACGTTCTTGCTCACGAGGTCCACGTGGAAGACAGCATGCTCAGAAATGGGCGTCTTCCCAGTCAGCTCTTTTCCCAGGACAGGAATTCGCCTCGGCCCCAACAGTGGATCATCAAATCTCATCAGCTTCACTTTGGAAAGATCTACAGGAAAAAAAGCATTTAATTACAGTCACTGACTCAAACCCATGCCCTGATTCTGATAATTCACATTTTACACACGTTATATCTAAATCATCAGATTATTAAATGGGACCCAATCTCAGAAAGCAAAGCTAAATCTAACAAAACTTTAAACTCTGCCAGCTTTTACCCAGATCAAAGATTGTCAGCTTCTGTTAATACATGCCCTGGAATTATAAACCAACGGGGAGGGTTGAGTCTAATTTTGAGCATTATCCTATAGCAGTGATGGCGAACCTTTTGAGCTCGGCGTGTCAGCATTTTGAAAAACCCTAACTTAACTCTGGTGCCGTGTCACATATAGAAATTTTTTGATATTTGCAACCATAGTAAAACAAAGACTTATATTTTTGATATTTATTTTATATACTTAAATGCCATTTAACAAAGAAAAATCAACCAAAAAAATGAGTACGCGTGTCACCTCTGACACGCGTGTCATAGTTTCGCCATCACTGTCCTATAGGGTCTTTCAAATCACTTTGTATATGCTTCAATTGACTGTCCTTCAGAATATCAAAAAGTCCAAAACATTTCTCTTGTCTTGCTTCCTCGAATAGATTAAAACTGTAAGCGTTGTTGGGTTGGTTTTTTTTTAGAAGGTAGTTTTGGAAAAAAGAATTACTATTCTAATATGTATTACCAGTTTCTCGTTTTGCTCAAAGGAACGCACTTGTATTGACCAGCTGATGAGACCGGAAGAGAAGGGAAGGCCGGGGAAGGGCACAGGGCCTAGAAGTCCCAGCCTCTGAGTGAGCCCCACGCCTCCCCTGCTGGAGATGCCTGACCTGCTCTGTGCAAGCTGATACGGTGGCTCCTGGCAAAGAAAGCACTTATCCCTTGATCACCTTTATGAGCCAACAATCCTGCCCACAATTAAGTCCAAAAAAAAATTTATTTATTTCAGCAATTCTGAGACTTCCCAACACCAAATGGTTTTATTTTATGTGGTGAAAAACATGCTATATGACTGTGAGTGGTGATTCTAGGTTTACATCTCAAAGTGCAGCACAGCTAGTTATGTAGAACTTGATCCACAGGAACAGAAGATATTTTCCAAAGTACTTCCCACCCTTTCTAAAGCAGAGTGCTGGGTGGTCCGTGAGCTACACTCCCAGTTATGTTGCTATGAGAGTATGAGGCCTAGTGAGAGAGGGATAACAGATAAAAGGAGACACTAACGCAGCTGGCGGCTATGCCTGGGGTACAAGTTATCCAGGC
Organism: Myotis brandtii; assembly: GCF_000412655.1. NCBI lineage: Eukaryota > Metazoa > Chordata > Mammalia > Chiroptera > Vespertilionidae > Myotis > Myotis brandtii. Next base: position 844,550 of record NW_005371920.1, on the reverse strand, counting down.
ATTCTCTTCTCCTTGGGAAACAAAGACTGAAGGACTGTGGGTTTAGAGGAGAGATCTTGGGGCTTATAGAGCAATTACCTGCGACTACCACGGAGGTAAACCCTGCCTGAGAGTCTCTGCAGAGGCCACATAATCTATTGCCAGATGCAGCACAAGCCCTGAAAGTTAAAGCGGGAAAGGAGCAGACACAGCCTGCATGACAGCCCTGGTCTCATTTGGGGGGGGGGGGGGGGGGACACGCAATTTTAATGGCTATTGCAATTCAACATGCACATCAGTGACGCCAAATATTTTGCTAGGAAAGCAGTGACTAGTTCTGCCCACAGATTTTATGCGCAAGGACTTTTACTGCAGATCTGCTTCTGTGTGTGTGTGTCCCTCTAAAACAGACCTCCCACATCATTCCAAGCAACTCTGAATCAAACTATTTCAAAGAAGCCTTAGTACTCAATCAGGCTTCTAAGTGACAACACACATTTGCTTTGATGTTTCGCCATGTAGATCATTACTGCCATTAAATCTTGGAGCTTTCTTAGTGGTTTTACTATCCTTTCTTATCCCAGACCTCATGGAAATTGTTGAAATCTGAGTCTGCAGCTACACAAGATTTAAGGCACTTAGAGCAGAGATGAGAGCAATTGAAAGTCCCTGGGGATTGATAATGTGAGATGGAGCTTTCACCTCCAAGCTCTTAGTTCATATATGGCCTGGGCTGCGAGTGATTTAAAGTCATTATCATCAAATAGTTGCTCAGTGGTCTTTGTGGCGTAAAATGATGGTTTTAGCCCAGTTCCTCCTGGACCTGGATCATAATCACCCTCAATACAATTGGCACTAATTGGACGACGTGCTGGCTATTGTAGCAGACAGAGAAATGCTATTGAACTGCACTCCTTTCCCATCTCAGCTACTCAGCCCATATGCAACACAAAACAGCGAATACAGCCACAGAATGGCTTCCTATATACCCACATTTCAAACTTTTCTTTTTGTGGCTATCAGTTCTAAGGATGGTGCTATCATTCTACAGGACCTAGCTTAAGAGGGAACAGGATAGATGCCAGTAACCACATGGAGGAACCTTGGAGACACTGTGCTACGTGAAATAAGCCGGACAGAAAAGGACAAATTTTGTATGGTTCCACTTCTATAAGGTACCAAAACAGTCAGACACATAAAGGCAGAAAGTAGAGGGCAGTGGTTATCAGGAACTAGGGGGAGGTAGAATTATGGGGAGTTATTATTTAGTGGGTACAGGGTCTCAGCTTAGGATGATGGAAAAGCTCTCTCTTAGGATGGATAGTGTGAAGGTTGGACCACAATGTAGATGTATTTAATGACACTGAACTAGACACTTAAAAATGACTAAAATGCTCAATTTTGTTTGTATAATTTACCACAATTTTAAAATAATGTCTCAAAACAATAATCTCTAGCCCTGATATATTGCTGATACACAGTGGAACCAGGATTCCTGTTTCCCTCCTGCAAGACACTCTTTCCCCTCACCCTCACAGATACAAACTTCACACCCCCTCCAAACAATATTTTCTCCATAAATTCATTCCTGATGACCACAGTTGGAAATAATCTCACTCTCCCACTCTTTTCTGTGCTGTGAATTTTATCTACACCTCTCTTACTGCACTCAGCAGTTTCTCCTTACATTAGGATCATGTATGCCAGTAGCTTAGTCCCCTATTCCTTCCCTAGATGCAGCGTCCTGATGAACAGTACTTGATGGACTCCCAAACCCCCAAGTGCATTCACAGGAGTCTCCACATGCACACTTGTTGCTACATACACCACACATGACAGTCAATCAAGAAATGTCCACGAGCCCTGGCCAGTGTGGCTCAGTTGGTTGGGTGTCGTCCCATGCACTGAAAGGTTGCCAGCTCAATTCCCAGTTAGGGCACATGTCCGGGTTTCGGGCTCAATTCCCTATAGGGGACATGTGGGAGGCAGCCAATAGATATTTTGCCCTCACATTGATGATTCTCTCTCTCCCTCTCCCTCCCTCTCTCTCTAGAAATCAATAAAAACGTATTTTTTTAAATGTCCACACAAGCTGAACGGATGACTTCAAGAGAACAAAAATAACGGTAGAATGAATTCCAAAGGGCCATTTTAAGTCTTCTATGTTAATGGCATACTGTTAGCCTGAATATAGTACCATAAATTAGGTCACTGTCTGGGATTTGTAAATCTTTTCAGAAATTTACACTCATGGAATATGAACCAATCAACCCTCAACTGCCATCAAGAAGAGAAGAGAGAGATAATGCAAAATAGGGAATCTCGACATTAATTTGTCTTCATAATTGGGAAGAAAAATAATACAGAGACATAATGACTCCCTTCGGACTATGCTCAGTCTAAGACCTGGCTGATCAATGAGGAAAAGAATCTATAAACTATTATATTAAATATAATCATAGAAGATCTCCACTTAATTAATCTTGATAAGAAATTAAGATTATTTACATATTTCACTTGGAGGCACATTTTTTAGAAGAATGAGCTTTGGAGTCAGATAGACCCGAGTTTGAATTTCAGCTCAAGGATTTACCAGCTGAATGAACTCGGCACGTTATTTAGCCTTTCTGACCTCCACTCCTCTTCTGTGAGAGGGGAATGCCAACACCCTCTATGTTATCGCGGTGCAAAATGATTAAATGGCTAATACTCGGCACTCACTCAGTAACGTTTCCTCTGCTTCTCTTCCTTCCCCAGGAACCGACCCAATTGGGCAAGTTAGTTTAGACTATAAAAGGTGTATCTTTAATTCTGAAAACCTCTAAGAGAGAGAAACTGCTTGTTACAATTTTAGAGCTAGAAGGAGTCTTAGAAAAATATGTAATCCAGTATCCTCACTTTAACTAAAAGCTCAGTTTAGAGCTTAAGTGACACGGTCAAGTCACCAAGCTACCTCGTCACAGCGTCCCAAAGAGAATACAGGTCTCCTGATGCTGGGTCCAATACTCTTCCCACAACATTACACAGCTGTCCCTAAGCAAGCCAGGTACTGTTCTTTCTCCCCTCCCCTTAAAACTCATCAAATCCACAAGCTCCTGCCAAATGCACAGGGAAACCATTTACCTTTGATTCCTCGGTCCACTTTCATTAAGCGCCTGATGATAGAATCGCGGGTATCTCCTTGCCTGATTTCAATTTTGGTTGAGAAGTGGCCGTTGGATGGCTGGGGATTCACTATGAAAACTGACACACCAGGCTTAGGAAAATAAAGAGAAAATAATTGTTACAGGAAATCAAACTTGAATACTGCTGAGCGAAGAGGAATCTCTGCTACATTTTTAATGTCCAAAGAAAGACAGATTTAATTCTGGTATCTAAAATCCTGACAAAGGGATACACAAACAACAGTGTGGTGGTTGCCAGAGGGAAGAGGGTGGGGGGCGAAGGGAGTCCTAATATATGACAACAGGAGATTTGACTTTTGGTGGTGGGCCCACGGTGCAATTTACAGATCTTGTAATATAGAAACCCACATCTGAAACCTATACATTCATGTTAACCAATGTCACCCCAATAAATTTAATAAAAAATGAAAAAGACTCACATTTCAATTTTCATTGTATTTTTTAAAATAAAAACTAGGGGTTTTTTTGCCCAGCTAATGTGGCTCAGTGGTTGAGTGTCAACCTATGAACCAGGAGATCACAGTTCAATTTCCATCAGGGCACATGACGGAGTTGTGGACTCAATCCCTAGTGGGGCCTGTGCAGGAGGCAGCCGATAGATGATTCTCTCTCATCGTTGATGCTTCTATCTCTCTATCCCTCTCCCTTACTCTCTCTTTAAAATCAATAAAAGCATATTTTGAAAGAATAAAATAAAAACCAGGTTTTGAAAATCGTGTTTTTATTTTTTAAATCCACAAATAACATCTGATGCCATCGCTTATAGTAGAGTAAGGAAAAGTGTGTATTGCACCAACCAGGGAATTAAGAGACTTCAAATCCACCCCCACTTCTAACAAACTATGTAGCCTGGTCCAAACCAATCACTTTACTTCTCTGGACCTCCCTTCCTTCATCTTTAAAATGATGGGTTTAGATGTAATGATCTCTAAGGTCTCTTCTAGCTCTAAAATGCAATGATTCGGTGAGATTCTTGCAACTTACTTCTGTTCTGAAAACATTAAGTGGTTTCCCAGGACAGCATTCTTCCCTGACTTTATCTTCTGCTTCAGAGGCACACTTGACTTCTATGTGTTCTAGCTAAATAGAGGAGGGAAAATGGAAGCCATTAGTATCACTTAATATGATTGAAATTAATCATCACCTCATTTCACCAAAGAACAAAACTAGGTTCTCCACTTAACATGAAATGGTCTGTGCAATTTTATTATTTCCTATATAAACATTAAATGAGATCTGTAATCAATTACTTAACTCTGATCTTAGCTGTCTCATAGTACTGTTATTTACATACTGACGTTCACCATTTTCTATAATGAAATCTGAAATTTACCTGCTGAATAAGAGAAAATGAAAAATCAGCATAAAAGGCTGACCTTAAATAAAGTTCAGAAATTTAGCATTTGAGAATAAAAGACTTTCACGTAAATAAACTCAGAAATGTAACATATTGCATATGCCTGAATATAAGATGACCCTAAATGTGTCCCCACTTCCCAAAGTTCCAAGTTTTTTACCTCCATGAATATACATATATGAATATTCAAAACTATCCTTAAAATAGATGTCTACAAATATTTATTAATTTATGTATTAACTTATTTATAATTACAAAACATACAATGTTTATTTAGAAGTAACTATCTTTCATTCTAATATTTCATGAAAATTTTTATTTACTCTAAACCTGTTTGGTTTTTTTGGGTTTTTTTTACTTCAGAGTCTCCATTATCACTAGAGTCTTCTAACAATTTTACTAGAGCAGATTATCTTTCCTCTGCCTAAGTGATCTGAGAGACAGCATTTTTAGAATTGATATATGAAGCTATGACTGGGGAAGCATGGTGGGACAGAGAGAATATGTGAAAGCTATTGGTAATGTTCTAGTTCTTGAGTTGGTAATAGATTCATGGGAGTATAAAAACAGGAGATACAACATAGACATAGGGAATACAGTAAATAGTATCACAATAACTTTGTATGGTGACAGATGTTTTCTAGACCTATCCTGATGATTATTTCATAACATATATAAATGTTAACTAATTACGTCATACATCTGAAACTAATATAATTTTATATGTCAACTATTTAAATAAAAAGAGCTTTACATTCCAGAATGGAAATTTTAAAAAAAATTTAAATCTGAAAATATGACCAAATAATAATATATCATGAACCAAGAATTCTAACTAACCCAATTCTGTAAATCTGAAAATAAGGGATGGAGGAGGGGAGGGAGAGAAGAAGCAATTCAGAGTACCTGCTAATATGAGCGATTTTGAAAGTATTTGAATATAAGTTCTAGACTCACTTTTTAAAAGACAATTTGTATGTGTGTGTGTGAGGGGGGAATCCAGGTATATATAGCTAGTATTTTATATACAGAATAATTGATAAGTGAAATAAGACAACAGGTCATTTTTTCTTCCTACAACTTCTATACCCACTCATTTTCTTCCTTTCCCCCCAAAATTGTGACTGATATATTTGGCAAAGTTAGTAAACACAGAAGATGAAGTTTATAAAAGGTCTATTATAAAACAAAAGAACTGGATATGTTTACTATGGTTAATTAGTTATTACACTCCTAGCTCCTCTTACCTCAAGGGAATTGGTCAGGTAGACTATATTCTCCATGAGCACTGCCTGTTCATCGAATTCTAACTGCAAATCCAGAACACGAGGTCCCACCTTCTCCAGATTTTCCTAACCGCCAAAATGGTTTTGAAAAACAAAATCACATTAACAATACATTGAAAAGAACATATTTCCTCCAAAGCAATCATTCTTCTCTCAATTGATAAAATCTTCAAATTTGAACAGTTAAAGCAAAGGCCTTGGACTCACAGTTTCTCTTATCTATGTCTGCTTGTTAATGAAATTACTAGCTCAGAATAATTATCATTTTAAATATGATAAGATGAAGGCAGCAATGAAATGACTGGAAGAATAAGGTTTTCAGATTCATAAAGTAAATATGATTTTATCTTAGTTTATTTAGACTGAATTAATAGGCAAGCCAAAAGACTGCTTTGACAAAGAATCAAACAAATGTGTGAAAATATCCCTTCAGGTAACAAAAATAAATTAACTAATTAATAATAATAATAACATTTTCCAAGATACCAAATCATTAAAGCTATTTCACAAAACAGTAAATTAATAATAAATTCCCTAACATATTCCTACAAATTTTAAAATAAAATGTAAAAAGTCATACTATAAGGATACTCAGATAATCCTGTGACATATAAAAAATAATTTATTTTCTTAATTTTCTTGAACATGAAATAAAATATTTTGCCAACTCAAAATATAACCAGAGAAAGCCAAGTTCATATGCACAAACATAGCTAACTGCCTCCAATAGGGTGCACTTACATGAAAGTGACCCGACATGATTCCCAGTATTGACTGTTTCCATTTACCATCTAAGTCTGTTTCTTTTCCCATGGAAAAAAAATGCTTAAAGGTCATTTTCTTTTCAACACCACTAATATGCCTGGCAAACCCCCAATATTACTGAAAAAATATATTACTACTCAAATAGTCTAGCATTGGTTTTTAAAAAGCCAACTCTTGAATCTAAAATCTTATTACTACTTTTCAAATCAGTTTCTCTGAATTCTGCTAATGCACATCTTTGCAACCAACAATGTAAGGATAGTTTATTGAATCCATATATTGACAATGGATCTGGCAATCTGACCAATGGGACCACTGACTAAGGAGCAGACCAGCAGACATATAACTTGATTGGTATAGGTCCGTGGTCGGCAAACTGCGGCTCGTGAGCCACATGTGGCTCTTTGGCCCCTTGAGTGTGGCTCTTCCTAAGCCTGAGAGTACCCTAATTAAGTTAATAACAATGTACCTACCTATATAGTTTAAGTTTAAAAAATTTGGCTCTCAAAAGAAATTTCAATCGTTGTACTGTTGATATTTGGCTCTGTTGACTAATGAGTTTGCTGACCACTGGTATAGGTCAACCCAGAATTCTAAATTCTCAGACTTGAAATATCGTAACTTAAAAATTAATCTAAAGTACAAAAATTGAAGATGGCGGCATAGGTAAACACCAGAGACTGCTGCCGCAAACAACCACTTCAAAAATACAACTAAAAGACGGAACGGACATCACCCAGAACCACAGGAAGGCTGGCTGAGGAGAGACTCTTCAACTAGAAGGAAAAATAACAGCACACCGAGGCTCAGAGGAGGCGCAGTGTGGAAAAAACTCAGGTGCGGAGGTGCGCGCGCAAAGCGGGCTGGTGGCTGAGAGCGCGGTTGTCGTTTTCGGTCAGGGGGGAGTCTCAGACTCTGAGCTCCAGATACGGGCGAATCGCTGGGGACTCGGACCCAAACGGGAGAAGCGGGAGTGTCTGGCATCAGTTGGAAGGCAGCTTTCCCTCCGAGGTTTGCAGCGGTTCCGGGGGTTCTGAGAAGCAGAGCCTCTGGGAACAGGACTGAGGGCACCATAACGGCTCCCTCCGCCCGCCCTGTTGAGCCCGCCCCGCCCAAGCCCTGCGCAGAGCCATTTGCCGGATCGCCGCAGGCAAAGGCTAGATTAGCGCCCCCCCAGAGGACAGAAGTTTTCCCACTGCAGCAGACACAGCTGATTCACACAGCCAGTCGGCCTGGTGGTCAAATCCCTCTAGTATTAACTACAACAATCAAGGCTCAACTAGAACAAGACTGCGCACAAAGACCACTAGGGGGTGCACCAAGAAAGCATAAAAAATGCGGAGACAAAAAAACATGACAGAAATGGACGATATAGAGCTAAAAAACGCAATTTTGAGGGCTTGCAATAAACTTCTGGAGAGCCTCACGAAAACTAATGAGACCCTCGATGCTATGATAAAGAAACAACTAGAAATTAAGCATACACGGTCGGAAATAAAGAATATTACACCCAATAGCAGACCAGAGGAGCGCAAGAATCAAGCCAAAGATTTGAAATGCGAAGAAGCAAAAAACACCCAACCGGAAAAGCAAAATGAAAAAAGAATCCGAAAATACGAAGATAGTGTAAGGAGCCTCTGGGACAGCTTCAAGCGTACCAACATCAGAATAATAGGGGTGCCAGAAGATGAGAGACAGCAAGATATTGAAAACCTATTTGAAGAAATAATGGCAGAAAACTTCCCCCACCTGGTGAAAGAAATGGACTTACAGGTCCAAGAAGCGCAGAGAACCCCAAACAAAAGGAATCCAAAGAGGACCACACCAAGACACATCATAATTAAAATGCCAAGAGCAAAAGACAAAGAGAGAATCTTAAAAGCAGCAAGAGAAAGAGACTCAATTACCTACAAGGGAATACCCATACGACTGTCAGCTGATTTCTCAACAGAAACTTTGCAGGCCAGAAGGGAATGGCAAGAAATATTCAAAGTGATGAATACCAAGAACCTACAACCAAGATTACTTTATCCAGCAAAGCTATCATTCAGAATTGAAGGTCAGATAAAGAGCTTCACAGATAAGGAAAAGCTAAAGGAGTTCATCACCACTAAACCAGTATTATACGAAATGCTGAAAGGTATCCTTTAAGAAGAGGAAGAAGAAAAAGGTAAAGATACAAATTGTGAACAACAAACATGCATCTATCAACAAGTGAATCTAAGAACCAAGTGAATAAATAATCTGATGTACAGAATGAACTGGTGATTATAATGAATCAGGGACATAGAAAGGGAATGGACTGACTATTCTTGGGGGGGAAAGGGGAATGGGAGATGCGGGAAGAAACTGGACAAAAATCGTGCACCTAGGGATGAGGACAGTGGGTGGGGAGTGAGGGCGGAGGGTGGGGCGGGAACTGGGAGGAGGGGAGTGCATTTATCATTCTTCTAAATTTAACTTTGCACAAGTAACCCATGTAAAAAATCTATATTTTTCAAAACTTGTAAATAAAAATAACCTTAACTAAATAAATAAATAAATAAATAAAGTGTACAGTTCTATGTTGCTTAGAGGTCACAGGGTTAACTATGCTACCACAATCTATCCCACTATTATCAGAGCTAAGTTTGATCACCTGGTTACAGTGATGACCACAAGAGAAGACAGACATTTTAATTTCACAAAGATTTATTGAGCTCAATGAGCCTAACCCTGCATGGGGCACTAGACTCAGAAAGATAGTAGGACTGAGCATTTAAGTGCAGCCCCAGTGGAGTGCTGTGGATCAAAGTTAAATCCCTTGGAGAAAGTGGGTGCTGGGGAAGTGGAGCTCCCACAAGACAGACTTAATTTGTGAGGTCTTAAAAATCATGGGAAAGCAAGTGGGCATCCAGCACGCCTTTCCTCTCCCTTCCATATACCTGTGTCTTGTTCTCTGCCCCACTGCTCATCTCTTCTAGCCTCTAACACTGTGGTTCTTTGTTTGTTCAGAACAATTTTGCAGACAATCTCAGGAAATCTGAAGACCTGATGAGGGAATAAGAGGAAACCAGTGTTTGCTGAGCATCAACCCCATGCCAGGCCCCAGCATGGGCTTTGCTCAGGTTACCTTGTTTAATCCTCACAATCACCCTGTGAGTTGGGTATTTTATAGAAGAGCAAACAAGTCTGCAGAGATTAAGTAATGTACCCAACGTTACACAGCAGGGGTTTTTTGTACATGAGACTTAAGTCTAAATATCAGTTTTGAGGAAGATGGCAAGGTTTTTCCTGTTCCCCCACACCCTCAGTCCCTATTCTTGGTCCTCCTAGGGGTCTTCAGTCCCTGGAACCCTTCTTTATTTCTCCTAGTCTCACAGCCCACAGTGGCCTCTCTTCCTTCTCTACACAGCCTGAATTCAAGGTTGGTCACGTGGACCCTCATCAACATTGAGCCAGGCAGGCCATCTCTACTGATAGGGTTCTGGACTCTGGTCCTGATTACTTGGATTCACCTGAGGTCAGTACATAAACAATGCACAGTTCCAGGAAATGCCATCAGTACTGGAATCTATGTGAACGGTGCTTCCTGACATTGTGCAGCACATAGCATAACACCTGAATGCCAGGTCCCAGCTGAGGTTTCTTCCTTCCTTCCTTCCTTCCTTCCTTCCTTCCTTCCTTCCTTCCTTCCTTCCTCCCTCTCTCCCTCCCTCCCTCCCTCTCTTCCTGACTTCTTTTTTTAGTATGGAACTAGCAAACAAGATCTGGACAAGGGATATGTGAGATCAGGGTTATAGTCAATGCAATTAGACCTGGCTACCCGATGAATCCTTGTTCCTTATGGAGGTACTAGAGGCCCGATGCACAAAAATTTGTGC
>NW_005371920.1:808266-833608 GCF_000412655.1 Myotis brandtii | reverse complement strand
GGGTAAGAGATCAACCAAAGAACTTGTATGTATGCATATAAGCATAACCAATGAACACAGACAGTAGGGAGTGAGGGCATGTGCTTGGTGGTGGGAGCAGCCGGGGAGAGTTCAATGGGGGAAAAAGAAGACATATGTAATACTTTAAACAATAAAGAATTTTTAAAAATTAGAGAAAAAAAAAAAAAATAAAGTACAGAAATTACCACTATGTGCCCAGCAGGCTGGAAAACACTGATTTACATTTTTTTTTTTTTTTTTACATTACTGAGCCTACTTCTTGACAGGTAGTATTCAAGTGTGTTAAAACTATTATTTCATTGACTCCTCACATTACTCTTAAAAGGTAGTTCTATTAATTTCCTCACATTATAGATGAAAAACTTTGTGACCCAAAGATTTTAAGTAATTTGTCTAAGGCCACAAAACTAAGAAGTTAGAGGCAAACAGGGTTTGGACCAAGATCTGCCTGGCCCCAGAGCCTGAGATCTGAAGCAACATACAGCCTTCTTTCTATTTCTCTTTGTCAAGAAATCCAATAGATCAGCTATGTATATGGAGAAAACTAAGAGTCTAACCCAATGATCCCTAATGGAGGAGCTGAAGGGGAGAATGCTGATTTTGCCTGCAGGAGACATTTAGCAATGTCTGAAGACATCTTTGGTTGTCACAGTTGAGGCGGGTAAAAGGGAGGGTCTACTGGCATCTAGTGGGTAGAAGCCAAGGATACTGCTAAACTCTATAGTGTACAGGACACAAATAACTATCTGGCCCAAAATACCAATAAAGCCATTGCTGAGAAACCCTGGTTTCAACACTATAAACAACATTTATCCAGTTACCCTAAACCTGAAGAAATGTAGGATTCCTGGTTCCAGTAATAGGATCTAGAAAGACACCCTAATATACATCAAAAGAATATGCTTCCTCCCCAAACTAAAAAAAAGGGAAGGTAGAACATGAAGAGAATCATTTAGTGCAGCAATTCTAAATCACTTCTCCTTCACCAGACATAATTTCACATACTCAGCAATTCCACAGCTAAAGCCCACACCGGGTTGTTCATGTCCCATAACCACTGATTGAGAAGTGCTATTTCATGGATATCTTCGAATTTAAGTGACTTGTCTGATGAAGCAGAACATAGATTAGAAGGCCTGGGGAGGGGAGGAGGAGATGAGGAGTGGGCTGGAGGGAGTCAATGGGGGGGAAAGGGAGACATATGTAATATTTTCAACAATAAAGAATTTTTTTTAAAAATTAAATTTAAAAAAAAGAAAAGAGAAGTGCTATATCAGCAGATACCTTGGGGGAGACTTCCCCCTCCTTCTACTGGCCTATCTAACCATTACTCATGTGGTCTCAGCTCTACAAGGCCCACAGCTTACCTTAATCATGGCAACAAATGGCATCACTTTCTTCATATATTTCTTCAATTCTGGCAAACTGCCTAGTTCAGTAGCAAGGATTTTGTTATCAGGCAATTTTCCATTATTGTTCTAAAAAAAAAAAAGAGTTGGAGAGGAAAGTAGAGGAAAATATTTTAAAGATGATGGAGGACTGATGTGCCTGTAGGAAGCTGGGCGGACACAGAATGACCTCAACCAGTCAGTGGAGAACAGGAAGAGGGTGCAGCCTAGCATCACGAGGAAGGGGAAGGTGAATGAGTAGCACGGAAGGGAGTCTCGCACCCCTCGAAATTCATACAATACATGATTTTGAGGGTAAAGAAGAAAAGCAGGTACACTGTGGTGAATATTACTAGTATCTTTTTTCTGACAATAATGGCACCTCCAGGATTGTAACACTAGATCTCATCTGGTGAGAAAACAAAATGGTCTTATAAACTTCTAGAAGTATTTCATTATTTGTATCAAAATGAAAACTGCACACAACTATCATACAGATTTATAATCTGCTTTTGAACACTTTGTTACACATTAGCACCATCATGCACAAAAGAATCCCAAGCTATGGACCTGTTAAAAAGCAGTATTATTTCTATCCACTCAAAATCAAGTGCCTGTATCATATATCACTAATATGCGTAAGTCCCAAATGTGCTGTATGAATTTAAATTCACTTCTGCAAACACCAGCTGTCCCCTTTAATAGAGTAAGAAAGCAAGCAGCCTTTTCAGAGTTTGGGGTGACTCATTTTCTCCTTATTGTAGAAACATAGCATCAAAGCCAAGGGTTGGGAACAAATCTAAATGAAAAGTAACATATCGTAAGATTTCCAATAAGCCATTTACTTTCAATTCTAACCTTAACTAAGAAAGGTACATGGAAAAAAAAATTTTCTCTACTTGTCAATGTGTTGCTTTGAAATACAATGAAAGAGAAAAGGAGAGGGTGGGAAACACCCCTTTTCCTTATGTCATGAAAAGGCGCCATATTCCACGTAAGTACACTCTTGATTACAAACTAACATTCTTTTGGATGAATACAAAAATTTTAGAGGAAGCTAATCGTTCCAAATACCAAAAGATGATGTCGTTTTGAAACTGTACAATAACTAGTTAGTGAATACTATGTAAAATTAGAACTTCTAAAAGAAAAATAGTGTGCATTTATTTTTAAAACCTGGGACATTGCATACTATATTTAGTTCTTCTACTGCTTCCTTGAAAATGTTGGTATGAATATTCAACTCACTGAGGCACAGTTTCAGTTCTCTACCTCTGAAAGTAGTGTTTACTCTTACTTATAAGTCAAAATCTGCAAGCAGATTCTAGAAGCTACTTTCTATTTCTATTACACACAAATGGGAAAATAGTTCTCCATAAAATTAGGTTCACAAAGAATAAAAAAAACACTTGCTCTTCTCTTTCCATCAAATTTTGCAAATATAAAAGTTTCTCTATATAATTCTGAATTAACTATAAAAATTATTGAGGCAAAATTCTAATAAAGGTCTATAAAATCAAAACCAGGGATTTTTCCTTCATGTTATCACTTTATGCTTTGGCCATAATCTCTATTCTCTATTTGCTCTCTCTCTCTAAGGGCATCTTCATGGTTTGTGTCTAAGTCTAAATACTGAGTTTCCTTTCAATAGAGCTATCATATATAATAGCTACTTACCTGACGGAGACAAAAACAACATCAAGCTCTCCATTTCTATGGGTAATTATTAAACTGAACATTTTCTTTTAAATTGCTCAAGAACCAAGCTTCGAGTTTTTCAAACATAATAAGGTTAAAGTTTCATGAATCTCAGCGTTTTTGCTTCATAATTTTAATCACATGGATGAAAAAGTCCTAAAGTCTTTAATTACATGCAACTAGATTCAAGCTTCCAAAATGGTGAAAAACAGCAGCTTTCCCCCTGGCATCCATTCAGGAGTCACCAAGGACAACAAAGGATGCTCCATGACTAGAGGTAATGAAACTAAGCTGTCGGTCTTCCCTCTCCCGGACATTGTCAACATCCTAAAAACAAAAGCCACACAGGGAGACACCGCAAGGTTGGGGGCAGTCTGCTGAGAGCATCACCTGAAAGTGATGACGCAGAACTGACAGGGTGGTGTGTTGCCAGGATGGATAGTTCTTCGCCACATAGATGGTGCAATGGGAAGGCTTCTGAGGTGGTAGCGTGTCAGTCTTCTACAAAGTAAAAGAGAAGGAAAAAACCATGTAATCACTTTCATATAAACCCACAATAAAGAACCCTCCCCCAGGATATACCACTACTGCCTTGAACATTAAAAAAGACACATAATGCAGAACTGCATTAGCAATGAAGACAGCCCTACACACTTTAATGAACGTTGCCTTAATTTTCATTACTGTTAAATATTAATTGACCAGTAACTTCTCAGGAATGACCTTAAAAAAAAAAAAAAAAAAAAGACGTCACCTTCCCTTTAGCTGGCATCATGTAATTCTTCAGTCGCAGTCTAAGGTCATGTGCGACCTCCATGAGATACTGCGAGGAACGTATCAGGACGTCATCCACAGGACCCACGACAGGCCAGGAAGCACGCATAATTGAGTCAGGCTTTTAAGTAAAAACAGAAAGGCTCAGGGAGATTAGACAATACGACTATTTTATGATTCTTGATTACGATTTCATACCAAAGCTACCATCTGCAATGGTGTGCTCAAAGTTCAAACCCTGACTCCACACAGCACACTTCCACAGCCCCTGACCTAATGTTCCCGAATTCAAGCTGTGAAGTCTTACTCTACATTCTTAATTAGCATCCATTTGTACGAGCATGTTAATACCCACACACATATGCTCACTTTCAAAGAAAATTATGTAATGCTAATTTGCCTCAATTTAATCATTATTATATAAATCATGCACACTCTCAGTTTTTACCCTATTAATACATCCAGTACTGAAAGTATGGCTATGTGGTATATACACCATAAGCACATTTTTGTATTGTTTGTGCAGTGAAAAATGCAAAAGAGCCTGGCTAATAAGGTTGGAAAGGAGTTATTAAACCAGCCAATCTGTTTATCTGCAAGCCAGGGAGAAATAATTGAATTTATCTTCACAGTAAAAATGCTAATATAATATCCCTGAATATGCAGCCCTATATATATGCCAGGAATTTTATATAAAGCAAGAATATTTATGCAAATATACACTCCTATCTTTGTTTATAAGCACTTCGTAACATTTATATCTTTCTCAATATTTTCACCTCTTTAACAAACAGTTGGAAAGACAATATTAGTTAGACATGTATTTAAATATATACCTGAATATATTTAAATGTATTACAACATTTCCTAACAGGAATTAGGTGAGAAGCCACATGCATATAATCAATGTTTATAAAATATATACACTGTGCATATAAACAAAGGCACGCACATGATGTTGTCTAAACAGGAGGCAGCTTCTTAACCTGTTAACCTGTTGTAATAATTATGATGATGAATGTAGCATTATTCTTAAAATATTCATTTTCAGCATTTTTCTCTTAACTAACAACATTACCCCAACATTTATTTAATGAGACAAAAATCAAAACCGGCCACAACATCTTAAATGCATAAAGATACCTTTCCCAGGAGTGTCCAGATGTGCTCACACAAATGTGGACAGAATGGAGCCAAGAGAAGTGTCTGAACTTCAATGAATCGGAACACGAGGTCTCTGTGCATCCCTTCAATGGCCAATTCTCGGTACTTATCTTTCGCGGCCTAGAAAATTGGAAATTATTTACCATTTCTCTCCCCATATGTCTTTAGAACAAAAGTAAAGAGAAAAAAATCAGTAGCTCTCTTAACAGCCAATCAATGTTCTCTCATTGATGTTTCTATCTCTCTATCCCTCTTCCTTCCTGTCTCTCTAAAAAAAAAAAAAATCAATAAAAACATATTTTTAAATAATTTTTAATAAAAATTTCTTAATGATAACTTAGTTACGCATTTTTAAGTTTTAGTCTTTTAAAATTCCATAATGAATTTTTGTAAAGGTATTACTTTAAAAATTTGCAAGTAAATGTATATCAATCCTTGTCCAAAGGATACTGCAGTTTTATGAGTCTGAAGAAAAAGTTTTTGAAAGGACATTTTGTAACAGACATTAAAGCTGAGCAATTTAAACTGTATACTAAGGGCAAATGCTCGGCATATAGAAAAGATATTAAGTATCAAAAAAGGCTATACCTTTGGCACACTGCTAAGCTCAGCACTTACCCTTATTTAACCACATCTATGAAAACCAAGTTACAGAAATCCCAATGTGATATTTAACACAACTGATTTTGAGTAAAGCTACATTTTCACTTTAAGCACTTGAACTGCCAAACTTGAGGAAATACTGACACCTTGTGGAAAAACTCAGAAAATACTGCTTTTCAAACTAAAAGCAGTTACAATTATGCCTTTATTTTTCTTTTACTTTTTAATGCCTTTATTTTTTATCAACTTAGAAATGTTTTTCTGGAAAGAATTATTGATTTTTAAATTTAATCTCTTTATTAATGCTCATAGCTCAATAGAAACAGAATTACTTATGTTAATTGAACACAACAGAAAAAATACCAAAGAAAACTAGTTATAATCACAATTTATTGAAGAATTTTTAAATTTATTAACAAAATTTCCAGTCTCCATTTTAGATGAGTTGTTATGATAGAGCAGGAGAGAAAAAGGGGGAAAACACATAATATAGACACTGACATATTTTATAGCTATTAAAAAAATGAACAGCCTACCTGCAACTCAAAAAACCCTGTTTTCAAAGCTTCTTTAAACATCATCTTTTCATAGTTTTGATCTGTTTTTATAATTCCTGCATTCATTTCACTATTGAATAGGAAAAAACGGTTACTGAGTGTGAAGGCAAGTATAGCTAGGAATCAAAAACTGCTGCTTATACTCATAAACAGTAAAATGAGAACAAAGCCCAAAACATTTAAAACTGCTCTACCACAAGACCATTTTCATCTTCCTTAAAGACTGCCTATTATCCCTCTCTATTATCTGTATACTAGAGGCCCAGTGCACGAAATTCGTGCACTCAGGGGGCGGGGGTGGAGGGTCCCTCAGCCCGGCCTGTACCCTCTCACAGTCCGGGAGCCCTTGGGCTCCTTAGCGTGAGCCCGGCTTCTGGCTGAGCAGCGCTCCCCCTGGGGGAGCGCACTGACCACCAGGGGGCAGCTCCTGCGTTGAGCGTCCGACCCCTGGTGGTCAGGGCATATCATAGCAACCAGTCATTCCACCGTTGGGCTGAATGCGAGAGGGCGCAGGCCAGGCCAAGGGACCCCACTGGTACACGATAGAGGCTGGGGAGGGATGCGGGAGTTTGGCCAGCCGGGGAGGACTCCAGCCCATCTTGCTCAGTCCTGATCTGCAGGACCCCAACAGCAAGCTAACCTACTGGTCAGGGCGTCTGCCCCCTGTTGGTCAGTGCCCATTATAGCAACTGGTCAACCAGTTGACTGTCTGCCCCCTAGTGGTCAGTGCACATCATAGCAAGCGGTTGAGTGGCCTTAGCATATCATTAGCATATTACGCTTTGATTGATTGAACAGACGTCTGGACACTTAGCATATTAGGCTTTTATTATATAGGATGCACCTTTAAGAACATATTGTCACCTGACATTGCTTAGAGCTCCTGCTTATGAAAACACTGTTAACCATGCTCTTATCTAAAAACTAGAGGCCCAGTGCACAAAATTTGTGCACAGGGAGGGTCCCTAGGCCTGGCTGGTGATAAGGGCCGATGTGTGGGGCGACCAGCAGGGTGATCGGGGGACCCTGCTGGCACCCATCTTGGCTGGCCTGGGGCCTGGGGATTGGGGGCAGCTTTTGCGTTGAGCATCTGCCCCCTGGTGGTCAGTGCGTGTCATAGCGACCAGTCGTTCCGCCAGTCATTCTGCCATTCGGTCAATTTGCATATTAGGCTTTTATTATATAGGATTCCTTGATAACTGGCTAGTGTGGCTCAGTGGTTGAATGTTGACCCATGAACCAGGAGATCATGGTTTGATTCCTGGCCAAGGTACATGCCCAGATTACAGGCTCAATCCCCAGTGGGGTTGTGTAGGAGACAGCCGATCAATGTTCACTCATTGATGTTTCTATCTCTCTATCCCTCTTCCTTCCTGTCTCTCTAAAAAAAAATCAATAAAAACATATTCTTAAATAAAATGTTTTTAAATAAAAATTTCTTAATGATAACTTAGTTATGAAGCCCAAAATGAATATGAAAATAGCTTACCTAAAGTTGTAGTCAAGTTTAACTGTTGCATTCTAAACAACTGACATCGGATATTTAGGAATAATTTTCTCATGCTACTGCAGGCCTTTCATAAAATGGCCTAATCTGGCCCAACTTAGTTCATCTCCTACTTCTGCCCTCCACATACTGTACTTCAAACATATACCATACTCTTTCCAGGGCTTTCTCTTTTCCTTGCAAAAATCCTGTTTGTTTTTCAAGAAACCCAGAACGCACACACCATTATTACACTTCTAATTGGAGGGACAAGTGTTTTTCTCTCTTGCTAGACAACAAGAAGGACCAAGTCTTACCCATTTTTGTAAGACCAGTACTTGGGATGATCCCTGAGACACAGAGGTTGATAAATGTCTTTTGAAGGGAAAACGAAAATGATATTTCTCCATTTCTTTTCATCTACTTTTCCTTGAACCATTCTGCCCTACTTTGATGCAAGAGAGCATGATAAAATGGTTATGAGAATGGGCTTTGGAAAAAGATAGAAGCAAATTCATATCCCAAGTCGGAAATGACTAGCTTTAAGGCATTTAGTGAAATAATTTTTCTAAGCTTTAATTTCTTTATAAAATAGAGCTAAAAATATCTTTATTATATAAGGTTGCTGTGAGGCTAAAATCAGATAATGGATTCAAAGTAATTAGCATTGTACCTGGCACAAGTAAGCTTTCAATGAATAGTAGCTATTATTATCATCTAAATTTATTTTAGGATGGAAAAAGAAAACTTAAAACTTAAAAATGCACCAGAACTAAGCAACTCTCAAGTACCAAGTGGCTGGAACCCATAGGTTACCTGGCAAAAACTTTATCATTGAAGGTGCTGGCTGGACCACTTCGTAGGCTGTCCCAGTTGGCAACCATTTCTTTCACCCACTCCACCCAGGTGTACAGACGGAGAATACCTGCATCTGCCATGGCTTCCACAAAGTTAGCATCTTCCACAGTGTCACCCGCATCAGCCAGAGCCAAGCGCATCCCTGGACGAAGGGAAAAAAACAACAATCGCTGATTTTAAACTGTGGTTCCTTAATATCAATTATGCATCCAGCTGGGTACACTATGAAACCTGCACATAAATTAAGAAATAGCCAAAGCTTTAAAGGACTGCCATGGATCAACAGCAAAACAAAAATCACCAAAAGTAGATGCTGTTAAAATATTTGCACCATCTGTATTAATTTGCATACATTTAGCATCAATATGCTTTTCTTCTCAGGCATGTTGAGTTAATGAGATAAAGTGGTCTTCAATGAGGCAAAGGAAAAATTTAATAAACTGGGGATAGATATCCTATCAACATCTCAGCCTCATTTAGAGATAGCAAAATATTATGATATTTTAATGCATGAAAACACACATTGGTGCTTCCTGTGTACAAATATACGTATATTTAATTCCTAGTCCTCAGAGTAGATTCTTCCTGCCAAGTTTTCTATTAACAAAATTTTACTTTCCAACCAAAATCTTCCATTCTAAAATACTGAAAAAAAAGCCATCAATAAGAGCCTATTAAATAAAGTATAGGACATCCTTGCAATGGAAAGCATGTGGCTGCTGAAAGAGTGAGGAAACTATGAACTGTGTTATGGAGACAGTTTCTTTCTTTAAACCTCATGAACCACCCCTGTTAACTTCATGCTTTTCTTCTGCAGCTTCCTCACCTTTCTCAGGTTTCATAGAACTAAAAAGAGTTTGGGTCTTACCTGGATTAGGCTTTGGCTTAAGGGAATGTTGTAGCTGGTTTGAGCTTCTATCCAGACCACTAAAACTTTCATATCAGCAATAAAGCTGTTTTGCTTTCTTATTATTACTGTGTTCACTGGAGGAGTACTTTTAATTTCCTTCAATAACTTTTCCTTTCACAACTTGGCTAACTGAGGAAAGAGCTCTAGCTCTCAGCCCATCTCAGCTTTCAACATGCTTTGCTCATGGAGCTTAACCATTTCTAGCTTTTGGTTTAAAGTGAGAGACATGCCACTCTTCCTTTCACCTGAACAATTAGAGGCCATGGAGGGTTGTTAATTTGCCTAATTTCAATATTGTTGTGTCTCAGCAATTCTTATGTTTTAAACATTACGGCGCTTGTATACAAAGAAACCATGAATACTTTTAAAGTATTGGTAAGAGCAAAAGAGAAAAGCAATAAGATTAAATTGCCTTGTGTAATCTGAGGAGAATCGAATCCTATGCAACAGCAATGATAAAAAAGTATACTCACCATCGGCTGAAAATTTGTCAATGGCTTGGGTCAAAGTGAGAAAGTTGCCTGTGGATTTTGACATCTGGAATAGAAAGCCAGTAAGTAAGCATTATCAGGACTATACATAAAGTGAAACAGACCCAACCAATCAAGTTAAATGGGTTGGCCACAATCAGATAAAGACAAAAAGGATTAGAAAGGCAGAAGAAAAAGATACCCTAAACTAATTTTACAGAGGTGAGGACTGAAGTCCAGTCAATAGTGACTTCTATGGGTCATTCAGCTGGTGAGTGAGAGCTAGGACAGGATCTCCAGGCTGAAGCTCAGTCCATTGCTCTTTCCAATAGACTCTACTATTACTTTATGCACATGGAATTATTCCACTATAACTCTGGAACACTTCAGGTGATATAAAAAAGAGCTCTATATTAACTAGTCCTTCAAAAATAAACGGACTAGCTCATGAGGCCAGAGTTAATAGGGTTTTAGGAACTTTCTGTGATTAGGGTCATGATAACTGGCTGTTCAAATTGTGCTCTGCCTGAGGGCAGCACATCTAAGGAGCACTGTGCCCAACTGAGCAATCTTTATTTTAAATTTCTTATGTCTTAATCATAACTTTGTTGATATCAAAGAGAGGTGATTATTATATCAATGTTCCACTACATGGCAATAAAATATCATGTACCAATAAAATCAGTACGGTATACAATACAATGTTGAAACCAAAGAAAATGTCATGTTATAACAAACTCCAAAATTCTAACATTCTAATTTAATGGCCAGTCACAGCATAAAACAAAATACAAAAACCACCAAGCTATTTTTTCAACTTAAATGAGAAAGATACTCTAGGTCTTTACAGTTACTGTCTCTGTCTCTGTTTCTCTCTCTGCTCCAGTCACAATTCATGTTACCTTTTGTGAAAATACTAGGAAATACTGTACAAGTGTTCTAATAGGTAGGTTCCCTCCCCTCAATTAAAATACTACCTACTCTACACCTTTTACTTTTTAAATATTTTTTATTGATTTTTAGAGAGAAAGGAAGAGAAAGGGAGAGAGACACATCGATGTGAGAGCAACACATTGATAGGCTGCCTCTTAAAGGACCCCTACCAGAGATCGAGCCCGCAACCTGGGCATGTGCCCTGACTGGGACTTGAACCAGCAACCTTTTAATGCACAGGACGACACCCAACCAACTGAACCACACCAGCCAGGGCTACACACACAATTTTAAAGTTAAAACTTTAATTTGTGCTGGTAGTCCTAAACATTTTTAAATGTAAGACTTTTAAGTATCTGATTTTCATATTCTTTATTTCTTTAATTTTAAAAAGTGCAACTTCCTAAATCAGAATAGCTTTCTGCAGAATTTTTAACTCTCAATGAGCCTTACCTTCTCAGAGTTGAGGAGAAGATGTCCATTTGCTCTCACAGCTACAGGCCATTTGTCACTTTATAGGTAAATGTTTAAAGAGAGGAAATAAAACTTAAAGATTGTGGTTTAGGCTTAAAATTTTGAGATAAATGCTAAAAGGTTAATAAAAGCTTGCTAACATAAATGTACAAGGATATTTACTAAGCCCTGTTTGTAACAGGAAACAAATGAAAACAATGAAAGTGTCCATTAGCAAAGGACTGGTTATAAAACTATGGTATAAGCATACAGTAAATTACTATGTATGTACTTAAAAAACACAGGCAGGGGCTATATAAAAACACAAGTCAGAAATAGTGTCTACAACATTGCATCTTTGTATAAATTAAAATATAAATAAGTATAGATATATGATGCTAATTTACTTGGCAAATCTATACCCTGCATAATAACTTCTTACATATTTGGAGCCATAAGACACTTATGTCAATAAGCAATAAATTTAGCCCACATCCTTTTTAGCACTCACCTTTGTTCTGGCCACATAGCCACATGATTATAAAGATAATATGAAAGATGATTTGGAACAAGGTCCTTGCCAGAGACTCTAAGATCCACAGGATACCAGAACTCAAACTCATGCTTTAGCTGATCTAATTTTCCCTTTGGAATCTGAGTCTTAGGAAATGGAGCTTCCTTGAAGAAAACATAATCCCAAACTTCCTTGGTCATCTGCTGTGGTCTGTATTTAAAATAGAACAAACAAACAACAACAAAACATATGTAATTTTTTAGAAAGAATCAGTATTTCAATCTAACCATGAATTAGGAATCTCTTAATGTAGTTAAAAGGAACAAATGAGTACAACAGACTCCCATAAAAATGAAGGATGGATAATAATAAAAAAGAGGAGGGGTTATTGATTACTTTTTCTCAGTTCAATAGCAAAATAACAAAAACAGCATAGCAAAATTCTGCTAAATGAATTCCTTTTTAAAAAAAATATGGCTTTGACTTTTTTAAAGAGTGGAAGGGAGAGGGGAAAGAAAAAGAAACATTGATGTGAGAGAGAAACATCGATAGGTCGCCTCCCACACACACGTCCAACCTGGGTATGTGTTCTGACCGGAATCGAACCAGTGACCTTTTGGTGCACAGGATGATGTTCAACCAAGTGGCCCACACTGACTAGGGTGGTTAAATGATTTCTCATGAAAACTAAATATTAAAAAAGAACCTTCAATACTTAAATCAAAAGATGGTATATTTTGCTGACAAACTAGATTTCTTTCCCTTATCCATTTACCAACCTGATGCCCAGTGGAGACTCTGCCTGTCCACGCAAGTCACCCCCCTGCAACAGGTGTGCCACTGTGTAAAATGCCATGTAAATAGTGGAATCGGAGAGTGATTCAATCAGCCACTGCTCATCCCAAGGCAGACGGGTACCTGCAAGATAAAAAGAAGAAAATTAATGCATGAGGGACCTAAGAGACACTTCATCTATAAATCCACATTTTAAGAAGAGTTCTCCAGGACTTATAAACCTGCTTATAAAGGAAGTTCTTAAATTTACTCAGAAAATTAATAAAAATAAAATCTATAATAATAAAAGCGTAATATGCTAATTAGACCAGACAGCCGAATGACCTTCCAGACATCATTCCGGACATCCTCTGGACGAAGCTGCAGTGACAGGGGCCAAGGCAGAGGCGGGTAGGGGCGATCAGGCAGGTAGGCGAGCAGTTAGGGGTGATCAGGCAGGCAGAGTGGTTAGGGGCAATGAGGCAGGCAGGCAGAGGTGGTTAGGGGCGATTAGGCAGGCAGGCGAGCAGTTAGGGACAATCAGGCAGGCAGGCGAGTGGTTAGGGGCGATGAGGCAGGCAGGCAGAGGGGTTAGGGGCAATCAGGCAGGTAGGCAGAGTGGTTAGAGGCAATCAGGCAGGCAGGCAAGCGGTTAGGAGCCAGCAGTCCCAGATTGCAAGAGGGATGTCCGAGGGGTCCCGGATTGTGAGAGGGTGCAGGCTGGGCTGAGGGACCCCCTGCTTATCCCCCCCCCATGCACAAATTTTGTGCACTGGGCCTCTAGTGGTAAATAAAGAGCAAACTGGGTTAGTGGGTAGGAGACCCCATCTTGGTTTCCCTCATCCTCTAACCAAAAGCTCTCACTTCCAATTCCGAAAAACACTAGAAAAGAGGGAATTAGCAAAAATTGTTAATTTGCCGAAGTCATTCAAACAGAAAAATCTGAATTTTGCTTACCTAAACCATAAGTTCTTGAGCAAGCATGCTCTTGTAGCCAGCCTAAGGTAGCTTCAAAATTCCTCCTGGTCTCCTCGCCGAATCTGGAGAGTAAAATACACAGTGTCTCCCTTCCCCTTCACTGTCTTCCATGCTTCTCATCTCCTTTCCCTTCCCTCATCACTTTCTCCCATCTTACGTTTCCAGGTTCTTCAAGCACTGGGATGTCTGCTTTTTCCAGTTCTCTTCTCCATAATCCAAGTACCTGGGAGTACACACATTGATTAGAAAAAAGTAAAAGTCTAAAGGGGAAGGAGAGCGACTGGAGGAAATTTCTTGCTACAAGAGACTAACCACTGGTCACACAGGGCCACGACACATTCATCTGAAGACCTGGACATAACTTGTTTCTCTGGTTCCATGTAAATAAATGCATCCCCCTAAATGAAAATAAATAAAAATATATCAGATATCATGTCAAGTCAATCTCTATTCCTCAAGGATAAAACAACTTTTTAAAAAAATGCATTTTCATTATATCTTCTTTCTTCCCAGGGTAAAGTTATCTGCCTTATTTTCTATACACTTGCTTTTGTATTTTTGTTTTGTTCTGTTTTTTCCACTATGTAACCTGCTTCAGTGCCTGCATCCT
Organism: Myotis brandtii; assembly: GCF_000412655.1. Classification (NCBI taxonomy): domain Eukaryota; kingdom Metazoa; phylum Chordata; class Mammalia; order Chiroptera; family Vespertilionidae; genus Myotis; species Myotis brandtii. The sequence continues at coordinate 819,417 of NW_005371920.1, read as the reverse complement.
ACAGGCAGAGGCCAGGCAGTGGTTCAAGGCCAGTATGCTATGACATGGGGCACCACGAGAGAACCAAGGGGATGGACCTGCCATAAAGCCAAACTCATGCACATAACACGTGCTTTTGAAAAAGTGTGCATCTTTGTCAAATGGATCACCTTCCCTAGTAGAATATTCCTCTTCAGTGGCAAAATCAAAGAAGTATAATTGTTTTGAAGTCTATAGTTTGGAGATTAGGCTGCCTATGACATCTTTTTATCCTTGTTATAATAATGTAAAGAAAACAGAGAATTAAATATATGAAACTTTAAAAAACAATAGATGCCCAAAAATTAAAAATAGAAAATACTGTTCCTAAAGACTTATAGTGTCATGAAAAATTCCCACTAGAAAACTGACCATGAATTTTATTTTTTACCAAATATAAGTATCTCTTAATGCATTATGGTCCCAAACTTTTTAAGCTAGGATAATTTTTAAAAATAATATTCAGCATTATTATCCATATAATGATTTATTGCTCTGTGTTCTTAAATGCAATTCCTCATGCTGAACTTCAATAGCTGGGATTTTTGTTTAAAGATAGTGAAGTAAAAACATGTTTAACTCTGCTGCCTCTAAAATTCCAATAAAAGGACAACAAAGAGGTGTGGGTTTTTTTTAATGGCACAAACCTACAAAGACGAGAAAAACTGAAGAAACAATAGCCACCAAATTCTGGAAACTGAAAAGCAGGATGAGTGCTAACTGTATTAGCAGGTTGAAGAAAGCTGGCCGAATTCTAAGCCACCAGTAGAGGAAGCTAATAAGCAACCCGTTCGCAAAAAACTCAGGAATGGGTGGCACAAGGTAGTTCTGAAAGAGGAAACGTGAGGCCGAATAAAGGAGGACTAAGACTTTTAAGAGTTATTCCCAGAATGCTTTTGGACTTCTCAAAAGCATCACTGAACCAGAACACCGTGTTTAATGGCCCTCAAATTTTTAAGGAAAAATTATTTCCAATCCAGAATTCTGTTCCCAGGTAAAGAAGGGCAAATGAGGATAGGATAAAGATATTTGAGACATAAAAGGTTGTAAAAATTTACCTTCCAGACACTTTTCTCAGGAAAGCTACTAGAGGCAAAGCTTCACTAAAATGAGAGTTAATAAGAAAGAAGCAGTCAGGGAATCAAGGACACAGGGCATCCAACTCAAGAGAAGCAAAGGAAAGTTTTAGTAATGGTGGAGGAACACCTCAGGACATCGGTGCATCAGTACAAGCAACCAGTACCGACTAAAACAGGCCAGAAGGCTCTGGGAGAGTCTCTAAGATGAAACCAGGAGCACACTGATGTGTTTGAAAGTACTGAGAGGAGAAATAAACAGATGGGACAGAGATTGGGATGGTGTATGGAGAAGTACACTTAAAAGTGAGGAAAATCTTTTTAAAGAGACTATTAACTCCAGGGAAACGCAAAAGCTAGGGAAGAAAAGTTCTCATTGTATACATTATAGATCAGCCATGTCTCAAAAATGTAAACACTGACTATGGCTCTAACATAAATTATAATATACCTATACCAGGATGATGGGGGATGGAGAAGTGTACATGAATGTGGTGAGATTAGAGAGGAAGCCACAAGGCAGGAAGAAGTAAATCTTGATCTTCAATAGTATAAAGTCAATGGCTGATGCCTAAAACTAAAAAATAAAATCAGAAAATTATACTACATTTAGGTTTGAGATCTACAAGAGATGAAGGTCAATACTAAAAAAAACTAAAACAGTTGAAAGTGAGCCCCTCCAACAAAGAGTAATTTAAGAGAATGTGGAAGGATAAAGAGAAAATTGACTTTTCTATTTTAATAAGCCTTACAGACAACTCTCTCTCTGTATCATGAGTACATATAACTGTCAAAAATAAAATTTTAATTTAACAAGTAGTTAAGTAGCTCAATAGAAAAAAGTTACAACAAAAATGAAGATGCGGGGAAGGATGAAAGTGATAAGTAAAGCACCACAGAAAGAGAACTGTAACTGCTGGTATCTCAAATGGCCACCACCAGGAGCATATTGAAGTTCTCTGCATGCGCTCTGCACGTACCAACTTTAGAACACTATTCATCAACGGTACAGGTGGGAAGTTCAACTTAAATGAACTGCTAAATAGGTCTCCTATATTCTGCCACAAAACAATACGCTATTTTTAATAAAGCTCAAGGTTCTACTTCAGACTCCCTGCTAATTCACACTGTAAAGTCTGTCTTTTAACTAAAATATTGCTTCTAAAACAGCCTTGAGAGGATAGCCTTTCACATACAGTGTCAACCATCTTTTTCTGAATAGTCTTCTTTACATCTTGGACCTTCTGTCCTTTAAATCCATCCACCAACATTACCTAAAAGGATGAGAGTGAAGAAAGAAACACATAGAAAATAATTAAAATTTGCTCTGAGTTCCTTCCCCCCGCCGCCAACCAAACTTACTTCCACCCACCAACCCAAGATATTTCTAGGGTGAAATTTATCACATTTACAGCCATAACTTTTTACTTTGGCGTAGTTGGGACAACTAATATGTATAACACGTTTATTTTCTTTAGTATAATTAGGATAGCTGTCATGAGCCTGATTAGGAAGAAACCCTCACTTCCTTTCCACTGCTCAGGTGTCTGTGTGGAGAGAACTCCACTACACTAACTCACTTCGTTCCTCAAGGCTTTGCAAGAAGGAACTGAGCATATTCAGCTCAGCACCACTTAGGCTTCTCTTTCCAAACCCGCCTGTTGCCAACCAGCTTTCTCCTTTGCCTAGCCACGTGATAAACTGAGCTACGAGGAAGGCCTACTATTTTTCAGCTCTGCCTTTTACTTAGTGGGGTAAGTTAATTCTAGGGTAAAATATTAGTTTGCCATTGCTGTCACAGCTCTAAGCCACCATCCCCTTTCCAACTGAAACTGACTTCCCTCTACCTGACTCCTGTGTCTCTCTCAAACAGTTTCTGAGTGAAAGACACAGGTTCTTTTTTGACCTTCCAATCCTCTAACATTACCAAAATGCTTCGTATCTACTTAATTCTTCATTATGAAGTGATACTTCTTCATCATTACGATGCAGTGGTTAAGAGCACAGTTCTAGAGCCAAGCTGCCTAGTTTGAATCTCAGTTCTGTCACTTGCTGGGTAACTGGCTGATCTTGGGCAAATTACTTAATGTCTTAGTGCCTCAATTTTCTTATCTGTAAAATGGGGAAAATGGTGCTTACTTCATGAGGTTATTTTGAGATTTAGAGAAGTTAATTTGTAAGTACTATATAAGTGCTGGCTTTTATTAACACCCAAAATGTGTAAGTTGCTTAAAAGACATATAACCAATTCTTGGTTATCGAGAAAAATGACAGTAAAGGTAAAACAAATTCTCATTTGTGTTCTTAAATACCTTCATTTTAGCTATGTATGGTGTCACATGGGTACCAGACTTATCAGGGTGGTCACTTCATAACATATAACTGTCTAACCACTATATTGTACACCTGAACTAATATAATATTGCATGTCAACCATAATTGAAAGAAAAACCTTTTAAAATCTTCATTTTAAGCTCAAGCAACTAACAACTTAGCTGAATATTCACTTTCTCTAACCTAGTCTTCTTTCCATAGAATGGCAGTAAGTCACATTAACATATGCACAGTTAAGGAAAAAGAGGTTCGTTCACATCTGTTTTGCTCACCTGGCATTTAGTAGTCATTAACAAGTAAGTTAACGAACTGAATAAAATTGTTTGTTTGTTTTTAATATAAAGTTCTTAATTTAAAGGGCCAAAGAAGGGAACATGTATTATCCATGCAATAAGCCTTTGGAGCTCAGTGCATAATAATATGAACAAACTTTAAATAGCTTCTCAAGAAATTAATTCCTTAAGAGATTCATACAGGACACAAAAATGTAATTTCTGTAAATACTATTATTCCCCCACAAAAGAAGATTTAAAAAGGGTTAAAATAGAAGACTCTCTTTATCAATCTCATATTAACCTGTCATAGGTCAGTATATGGCTGAAACCATATTGAGTTTTTCTACATATTTTTTAAATGATTAAGAAGAAAATCACAGAGCATGCAGTAAATCAAATAAAACAATAAAAAATTATTACTTACACCATCATAAAACCCTTTTAGATATAATTTCTCCTTTGCTTCTGCAAGTTTTTCTCGGTCATTCTGGCTCTGAACTTTCAACTCATCACAAATGGTTACAGCAGAAAGATTTCCAAAACCTGGGATTTCAATGACTGGCACCTGCAAAAACAAGAATGTCAGGAACCTACTCATCCTGAATGAACACAAAACAGCCCTATGGGGCACAGTCCTTTTGCCTCCATGGTCAGTAATCACACAGTGACTAACAAAGATCTAGATGTGAATTTGTCCTCCTCCTCTCCACAAATTCTGTGCAGCAACCCCACTGTCCCTCCCTTACATGTACACGGTCCCCAGCTCTCATCCCTCCACTGCCATCCAATTAACTACTAGTAAATAATTAACATTGAAATTAGCAAAATTGTGAAAACAACTAAATTTTTGGAAGATCTTGTTTTGTTTTCTAATAAGTCTTTTGGATTTGTCATGAAAGTTACTTGCTCGTACCTTAAATGTTTTTTCTTCTGCAAGCACTAACGTGAAAACATAAACATTTATGAGTAATATGGCAAAATGTTGTCCTCAGAAGCCTAGAAATTGGCCAAACTAGCAAAATAAGCTACTATAAAATTGGTGATGCTAAAAAGCCATTTGTTTGTTCCTGAATTTCAGGTGCTAATACTTAGTTAGTTTTTCTTTCACTCTTACCTGCCACAGCAGACATCAAGTTAAAATAAACTCTCAAGTAAACCCCCTTATTTCCATACTCCAATAATTAATTTTGTTACAAAAAAAAGTTAGCTCTTTTTTTTCTCTGATAAAGATATGGCTATGAATATACAGAATAATCTATGTACTCACTGGCTCAAATGGCAAGACCATGTCATCTCTAATTCCATACTTTGCTCGTAAAGCCTACAAAAAAATTTTAAAGTTAACATTAATGATCAACACTTTATTAGTATAATAATTGAGAAAAGAAACCTCTAAACTTTTTTTGAGCTATTATTTCTTCTCCTTTCCATACAGAGCAATGTTTTTATCTTTACCACATATCTCAAGAAGGGATCTATGACTTTTAAAAACTCAACAGTTTAAGTTATAATGAATAGCTTAAATTATGAAACTGTATAGCCAAAAGCAAAAACTGACACACACACCCCACTTAAATGGGTTCGTATTCTAGGTTGCAATGAAAATGTGACTATCAGAAAACTTTTCAAAAGTTTAATGAAATCCACCACATCAACCAATTAAAAAAGAAAATTTCATATGATCATATCAACAAATGGAAAAAAAAAAGCATTTGACAAAACCCAGCACCCATTCATGATAAAAACTCTCAGTAAACTAGAATAAAGAGGTGCTTGCTCAGCTTCATAAAGACTATAAAAACCTACAACTGCCCAACTGGCGAGGCTCAGTAGTTGAGCGTTGACCTATGAACCAGGAGGTCACAGTTCAATTCCTGGTCAGGGCACATGCCTGGGTTGCAGGCTCCATTGCCAATGTAGGGCATGCAGGAGGCAGCCAATCAATGATTCTCTCTCATCATTGATGTTTCTATCCCTCTCTCCTCCTTCCTTCCTCTCTGAAATCAATAAAAATATATTTTAAAACTTAAAAAAACAACCCTACAGTTACCATCATAATGATGAGAAACTCGAAGCTTTCCCACTAATATTAGGTAAATGCAAGGATGTCTCCTTTTCCCACTCCTTTTTTTTAAATGTTGACCGTATTACAGATGTTCCCCATCCCCCTCCCCACAGTCCCCTCTTCCTAGTCCAAAGGTTAATTGCACATATAATACATGTTCCCTTCTTTTGCTCTTTAAATTAACAAGTTCAAATTTTTAAAAAGCAGTTTTATTCAGTTCATTAACTTACTTGTTAATGACTACTAAATGCCAGGTGAGCAAAACAGATGTGAACGAACCTCTTTTTCCTTAACTGTGCATATGTTAATGTGACTTACCATGTTTCCATAGAAAGAAGACTAGTTTAGAGAGAGCAAATATTCAACTAAGTTACTAGTTGCTTGAGCTTAAAGTGAACTTTAAAAAGGTTTTTCTTTCAATTATGGTTGACATGCAATATTATATTAGTTCCAGGTATACAATGTAGTGGAGTGGTTAGACAGTTATGTGTTATGAAGTGACCACCCTGATAAGTCTGGTACCCATGTGACACCATACATAGCTAAAATGAAGGTATTTAAGAACACAAATGAGAATTTGTTTTACCTTTACTGTCATTTTTCTCGATAGCCACGAATTGGTTATATGTCTTTTAAGCAACTTACACATTTTGGATGGTAATAAAAGCCAGAACTTATATAGCACTTACAAATTAACTTATTTAAAACTCAAAATAAACTAAAGAAGTAGGCATTATTTTCCCCATTTTACAGATAACAAAATTAAGGCACTAAGACATTAAGTAATTTGCCCAAGATCTGCCAGTTAGCCAGCAAGTGACAGAACTGAGATTCAAACTAGGCAACTTGGCTCTAGGAGGGAGAGAGATGAATAGGAAAAGTACAGAGAACTTTAAGGAGTGAAAATGTTCTGTATGATAATGATGGATATATATAATTACTGTATACATTTGTCCAAACCCCCAGAATGTACAGCACCAAGACTAAACCCTAAGGTACACTATGGTCTTTGGGTGACTATGATGTGGTTCATCTTGGTAAAAAAAGTACCTTTCTGGTGAGTGATGTTGATAATGGGGAGGCTAAGCATGTGCTGGGGTAGGGGGTATAAGGAAAAATCTTCGTACCTTCCTCTCACTTTTGTTGTAAACCTAAAACTGCTCTAAAAAAATAAAGTCTTTAAAGAAATATATTACGATACATTATATTCAATATTCAAACCACAGGAAAATATATAAACATCAGGAAATAGATTAGAGATTGCAGTTCAAAGTGACATGCAATAGCTTTTTAGCCTAATCTCATAGAGAAGTTCAGCGGTACCTAACCAATTAGATGAAGAAGGGGGAACAAAATGTGAAACTCAGATACTCACCTGCTTTTTCTTCAAGTCTCTGAGGGCAGCAAAATCATCGGGGGAGTCAGAAGGAACACTTGTGACCACACCAGTGCCTGATAAAACAAAGTGTGGAACTGATTAATACAGCCAGATGTGGTTACCATAGTATTTCTATAAAGAAATAAACTCTTTACCTTTATCCTCCTTAATGGTGAGCATTGGGAGAACATAGATCACCTTGTAAGATGTTAAAGGTGCAGAAAGTGATGCTCCAAGAATTTCCTGTGTAAGAAAAAGATCAGCATAAAAGGTGAAGAAACTTAACCAATAAAATTGAAAACAATGCTATTTTAAGCCCAAGAAGCTAGTAATCAAAAATATATGAAATAAAACAAAACTCATTCTTTTTTTACCAACTAGACCAAAAATAACTATAAATACCGATTAAGGTTGTAAGGAAATTAGTACACTGACACAGTGCTTTTGACATTGCACTCCTTGAGGAAAGCGACATAGGAATCCATAGCAGGAGCCACAAAAATGTTCACACAAGACCCAGCGATCCAATCCTATGAATTTACCTCAAAGTTAAAAAAAAAAAAAAGAAAAAATGTTTTTCTCTGAGAAGTCTGCCCAATGCTGTGTTAATCTGGGAACAAATGAAACTTTATATAATAGAAAAATTATTTAATAAAATATAAGACTTCACAAAGCTAGAATACTGTATATCCATTTTAAATGATAATGGGAAGATAAATTGAATTAAAAAGATATATCTAGTTTCTCTTTTTTTAAAAAATCAGAAAATCCAACAAGATTGGACCCATATACAATAAACGGCTTGTAGCTGCTTGTTTAGCTAAGGAATGAACTTTTCAATTCCATACAGTTCCCACCCATCCCACTTTATTCATAGAGATAAGCTGCTTTTACAGAATTTACAGTGATGAAGGTTGAAAGCTATTTTTTAATTTATACCACCCATTTTCCTCACTCCAGAATCTGCTCAAATTAACATGGAAAGAAGTTGTATTAGAGACAGTTAAAAGTTTGTGTTATTAATACTGTTCCCAAAAACTCTTCAGACAGAATTCCAGCATCAGGTACTAATGAGATACAAACACAGAAAAATACAGGAAACAATCCAAATATCCATTACAGAGAGTGGTTAACTATACTGTAGTACAGCGAGACAGGAATACCTTTGCAGGAAGGGAGTGAGTACATTAACATGGAAAGAAGTTGTATTAGAGACAGTTAAAAATTTGTGTTATTAATACTGTTCCCAAAAACTGCTCAGACAGAATTCCAGCATCAGGTACTAATGAGATATAAACTCTGCTTGGAACAGAAAAATACAGGATACAATCCAAATATCCATTACAGAGAATGGTTAACTATACTGTGGTACAGCCAAACAGGAATACCTTTGCAGGAAGGGAGTGAGTATTGACTGTGAAATGGACATAAGAGAACCTTCTGGAAAACTGGAATGTTTTATATTTCAATTTGGGCAATCCTTACATGAGTGTATACACATATGAAAATACACCACAAAAATACACACCATTTACATATTTGATGATATGTATGCCTCAATTAAAAAGTCTTGTTTAATATTTTTTTCTCATGCTTCACTGTTGAAATTTTACCTCTAAATTCATGCACTAAAATAAACAGTCTGCTACCCAACTTACCTCTCCCATTAATTCCTTAACAACAGGCACCACGCCACTGTCTTTGGTAAAGCCCTGGAATGACATATTCCTGGCAGCTCTTTGGGTGCAAATGAATATATCACCATTCTTTGTCTCAAACCCAATGTACTTCATATCAGGGCGAACCCAACAGTTTGTCTGTCCAAACATGGTCTCAGGTCTGAGAGTAGCAGCTACCAAAAAGATATTTTTCCCTTTCAGGCCACTAAAAAAAAGATACATTAAAGAAAAAAAAAAGTTGTGGATTTTATCACAAGTATCTGATAGTCAAAAAGCTGAAACAATAACTGTTTGGCAAACCTACCTTAATTTGGATGGGTATGGCTCAAGCACTTTCAACTTGATTAAAGTATATTCCTGAGGTCCAACACCCTAAACAAATAAAACAAAAATGGAGGGGGAAAAAGACTTGGATTAACATCATAATTGAAGGCTGATTTTGAAAAGTAGTCACTAGACCAGTGTTCGCTAACCATTGTTCCGCGAGGTCCGAAAGGTTGGCGACCGCTGCACCAGACTACAAATGTGTTCAAAAGTGGTAATAAACAATGACACACGAATTGGGATTCCTAAGTTCGGATCCTGGCATTGTTGGCTTACTATGCCAAGGCTTTAGACAAACCACTTACCCTTGCTTCACTCAAGTATTACAAAAAATAATGTCACTAATGTGTCCTACAGGCATGTAGGGTGAACTGACGTCATATAAGCAAGGAGGCACACAGCCAAAGCAAGTGTAAATGGAACCTGTGTACATCAGTCAGCCACGTATCTCATTACCTTTCCCCATGCCCTTGTTTCAGAGCAGAGCATTCTCCAGGCAGTGCTTCTCAAACATTCGCATGCATATGACTCACACTGAGAGTCTGTTAAAAGACAGATTCCTGGGCCCATCCCCAGAGTTTGTAATTTAGCAATTTTGGGGTGAGGCTCAAAATTCCTTTTCTATCACAAGCTGACGCAGCTGGCCCAGGACCACTCTTGGAGTAGCAAGGTCCTAGACAAGATCCAGGCACCTAGAATGACATTCTGTCTCACTCTTCACAGCCCCCAGAGTATCACAACTATAGACCTCAACACTGGAATAAAGTTACCTTTTAGGTTTCTGATCTATTTCTTAAACTCTATGACCATATGAAGAATTATCACAAATAAGTACCTCTCCAGTTTGTCTGTCATGATCCATACAAGGCTGTCCATCTTTTGGAGAATAAATGGTATACCTAAAAAATAAGCAAGTGAAAAAAAATAAATAAATAAGCAAGTGACAAATATTGCTATAATATACAAGTTTTAGCCTAAATATTTAGTGTTGCTCCAACAATATTTCTTCTAACTAAAACTTCTAACTGAGCAAATGTCTACATCTATTAATTATGCTTTTATGGTAGTTCTATTGTCAATCTAGTTATTTAATGAAAGATCTCTGCCTTCATCAAAAAAATATTAAAAATTTAAATTCACTTATGAAATGCAAATAGCTTTTAATTAACTCACATAATCAAGGAAGAATCCTAAACAATTTATAGAACAAAAGAATAAACTAAAACACAAATGCAATTATTATTTTTCTGTTTGGCTGGGAATACTGAACAGAATCTTTTGTGAGATCATAAAAGCCAACACTCCCATTCTCCCTGGTTCTAGTTGTCATAAACAATAAGCAGCTCAGAGAAATTAAGAAACTGGCAAGACAAAAACAAACCAAAGGACACAAGAGAACAAAAAGAAAGAAAACATAAAAAAACAAAGGTAATAGAGAAAAGTGGGCTATGGGGCACTGAATTACAAAGCAAGAATTATATGATTTTTGCTTTTTTATACTGAGGGACAACAAACTCACCGTTTTCCAAATTTAATTCTGTTTCTTTCTCTTAATGTTAAAAACTGCCACCTGACAAACGAATCATAGTAAGGATTAACATCAGTGGTGATGAAGGAACGACGCCAGTCTACCTACAGAAGGAGAAAGGAAAAGGTAATTTTTGAGGGTTCTGTCTCTATGAATGAGAATTCCTATGAATCAATTATTTACTCTTCTACTCTATTTTCCAACTAAGAATTATATCAAATTTTAAAAACAAAATTGTTAAGTTCCACCTATTAAATATATATCACAATTATTACATTAATTTTTGTTTAATATGTGTACTTTTAAACACACACATTTATACATTAAACATACAAGAATTATAATAAATTAAAAAAGGAACACTCAGCCCTAGCCAGCTTGGCTCAGTGGATAGAGCGTCAGCCTGCGGACTGAAGGGTTCCAGGTTCGATTCCAGCCAAGGGCACATGCCTGGGTTGCGGGCTGGTCCCCAGT
>NW_005371920.1:797292-807995 GCF_000412655.1 Myotis brandtii | reverse complement strand
CGATGTTTCTCTCTCATCGATGTTTCTAACTCTCTATCCCTCTCCCTTCCTTTCTGTAAAAAATCAATAAAATATATTTTAAAAAATAAAAATAAATAAAAAAGGAACACTTAAATAACACCTTTAAGTGTTCCTAAATATTCAAATTAAACTTTGGCTCCTTCATATTCTTTCAATAGAATTCCTTTCTACTAAATCCTAACATTTTGATATATATTCCAATACAACAAATATTAAAATACTTTATTGCTCGCATAGAGGCCCATTAGGTTCTAAATTGACAATAGAGTACTGATTCATCAGAGGAATTTAGGTGAAACATATTCTAAATTAAGTAGTCCAAATCTCATGTAATCACATAAATATAAACATGTTCTTCATATTTTCTTCAGCTACGGAGGTGATAGGCATACCTTCAAACCCATTCTCTTCAGATCTTGAATAGCCAGTGGTGGGAAATAATCAAGCCAATGTTCTGCTTCAGAAAATTTGGCTATTTCTTCATCAGCCAGACCGAGAGATTTCATAATGCTCCACTGGTATTTAGAAGATCCAGCTTTAGCAGCAGCTTTACTCTGAAAATAACCAGCAAAAACACATTCCATCAAAGAACAACCAACAACTTGTTAATAAATTCTAGGATCAAATTACCATTTGGTAATTTTTAAAGTGCAAAACAATGCTGTTGATATGTCGGAACCACGAAGAACTATCATCACAAACGTAAGATGTCAACACCAAACCTTCTCTATTTCCCTCTCCCAATACCACATACATCTTTTTTTAGCTATGACAGCTTAGATCACACTCACAAGAGTTTACTATTTTCCAATCTTTACCAATATCAAAAAGGCAACCAAAAGCCAGGGGTTGGAAATAGGCAAAGAAGTTAAACTATAAAAAGGTAGGACCAGGAATTGGGAGGGGATGGAATTACTCCAAATGGTGTGACAGTGGTAGAAACAGAGCTCCATGCATCTGTCAAACCAACACAACTACACAGCACAAAGGGTGTGTCTTTTTTTAAATGTCCATCTTTAAGATCATTTTATCATGCCCTTTAGTTAGTAAAAAGTTCATTTTAATTTCTGACTAATATTCGGTCTCCACATGGCTTTTATTTTATATCCTTAGTTATAGGACTTCTGTTCAGCAAGTCTAAAGAATGCTCTCAAGGGTGGTGGATATATAACTTAGTTATAATTTTGATGTGGCCATGGGAGGATGCAAGCATAGCATTTACCTACTCCGCCATCTTGACCAGAAGTCCAAGAGTGAATTAAAAAAAAAAATCAGAATGTTGGAGGAACCCAGGATGGAATGCAGAGTATAACAAATATATCTAATTACATTATAAACGTATGACATAACCACTCAAAAGGGAATGGGGAAAAAAGGAGCTATGGAAGTAACTTTGAAAAACAGTGTGTTGTGCTGGATAGTGTTGCTCAGTGGTTGGAGCATCAGCCCTAGTACCAAAGGATCTTGGGTTCGATTCCCAGTCCAGGGCATGTACCTGGGTTACAGGTTCAATCCCCAGCACCATTCAGGGTGGGATGCAACTAATAATGTGCCTCTTTCATATCAATGTCTCGCTCGCTCGCTCTCTCTCTCTCCCTCCCTCCCTCCCTTCCTTTCCCCCCTCCCTTTTACTCTCTCTAAAAATCAATGGAAAAAATATCCTCAAATGAGGATTAACCAAAAAAAATTTTTTTAATTAAAAAAAAAGAAAACCAGTGTGTTATCTAAAAGACAAAAAGAATTATATACAAACACTGCCCTTAAGTTAGTAAAATTATTTCTCCCAGGATTATAGGTTAACAATTCTGAAACTAGTGGTACACTAGGACTGAGCAAAAAATAAATAAATATTCTGCCAATAATGAGTCAGGTTTCTCATTGTTGAAGAAAAAAGTCACAAAAAAGAAAAGGGAGAACAGAATGAGTCCCATGGTGCTATAATGGAGCCAGGGTATCATGAACTTTCTAAAAATATATATACTGCGCTAGTACTTGGAATGAATATACAAATCAGACAAACATCAATATAAAACTTGAACCAAAATAAGTATCATCAACCACCAAACCTTTTTTCCTTTAGCTTTATCCTTAATTATTGCATCTTCTGTTTTAGTATTGACTTCTTCCTCTTCCTCTTCTTCATCTGGAAAATCAGGGGGGCAACCATAGAGCTCTATTTCTCTTTTCAACTTATCAGCACAGGCCTAAGCAAACACAACATTAGAGACAGTGAAGTTCAGAATTCAAGGTAGAAATAATCTGGGGGGTTTTCTTCTATGACCCATTAAAATTGACTCTAAAATTTTCTGCAATATATCTATATATATAAGTGGATCAAAACAGAAAACCCAAATGATACAAAATTCCCCAATTTATAAATTAGTATTACTTCCTTTACTCAGCAAGCATTTATTTAACACCTCAAGTACTTAATATAGTATATACTACATGTTAGGCATTCGAAGTACAGGGATATGTAAGATATGATGTGTAATTATTTTGAATAACAACATGATTAATAGCATTTCTCAATTTAATGATTGTCATATATACTCATTAGTTATCATCCCAGCAGGTATGAAGTTAGAAAAGAGACAGAGAGATTAAGTGATTTATCCAAACTTATAAAGCTACTAAGCTGCAAAGCTAACACATGAATCTGGGCTTCCCACCCCAGTTCTCCTCAATTATACCATAAGGAGTTCAGTGTCAAAAACAAAGATGACTCCAAGTAGATAGTGTTAAAGTTATGAAAAAATACAAATATAGAATTGTGAATTTTAAAAAGGGAATTCACTTTTATGCGGAAGAATTTCAGTTAATAAATAAGAAAAGAATGGGTTATTGAGAACCGGATATTTAAAGGCTCTCAAAGCATTACTTGCCCCCTCACCCACAGATTACTTTTAATTAAAAAGGGGAAAAGTCATCCTTAGGATGAAGTAATCTGACAGGTATTAACTTAATGTCACTAAAATGGGACAAACTGCCTCTTGATGTGATACAATGGAAAGTTTACACCTCACCAGTGTAGTATTCGGGTCAAAATATTTAACCCAAATCTAATCATGAAAAACAATAAAAATAAAAAAAAAATTTCACCCTGGCCAGTTTGGCTCAATGGATAGAGCATCGGCCTGAGGACTGAAGGGTCCCTGTTTCAATTCCGGTCAAGGGCACAAGCCTGGGTTGTGGGCTCAATCCCCAGTAGGGGGTGTGCGGGAGGCAGCCGATCAATGATTCTCATCATTGATGTTTCTGTCTCTCTCTCCCTCTCCATTCCTCTCTGAAATCAATAAAAATATATTAAAAAACAAAAACAAAAAACTCAGATTATGGGATATTCTGGTAAATAACTGGCCTAGATTCTTCAAAGACATCAATGCTGTGACAAACTAAAGAGAATTGATCATGAAATGCACTGTGTGATCCATAAAATAAAAAGTAAAAATAGCCAGAAAGAACATTTTGAGACAATCAGAGACATACAACTATAGATTAGATCACGATGATAATATGACATCAATGTTAAATTTCTCCGAGAGGATGTTACTGTGGTAAAGTAGAGGAATGCTCTTATTTTAAAAGATTATGCTGAAGTATTCAGGGGTGACATGTCATGATGCCTGCAACTTACTAACTTTCAAAGAATTCATAGAAAAGGCAAAAAAAAAGCATACATGTACTGTGTGTGTGTTGAGAGACAGAACTAAATTATGGAAAGTATTAAGACTTGCCCTAGCTGGTTTGGCTCAGTGGATAGAGCATCGGCCTGCGGTTGGAAGGGTCCCAGGTTCGAGGGCATATGCCCGGGTTGTGGGCTCTATCCCCAGTAGGGGGCGTGCAGGAGGCAACCGATCAATAATTCTCTCTCATCATTGATGTTTCTATCTCTCTGTCCCTCTCCCTTCCTCTCTGAAATCAATAAAAATATTTTTTTTAAAAAAAAGAAAACTGCTGTAGCCAACAGCATGGCCCAATGGTTGAGCATTGACTTACGAAACAGGAGGTCACAGTTCGATTCCCTGTCAGGCCACATGCCCAGGTTGCGGGCTCAATCCCCAGTTTAGGGTGTGCAGAAGGCAGCCAGATGATGATTCTCTCTCATCATTGATGTTTCTCTCTCTCTCCCTCTCCCTTCCTCTCTGAAATCAATAAAAATATTTAAAGAAAAGAAAAAAAAAAAGACTTGGCAACTATAAGTGAAGGCTGTATGGGTGTTCACTGTACTATGCTTTTACTTTTTCTGTAGGTTTGATGTTTTTCAAAATAAAAGGTTGAAGAATTAAAAAAAATCTGAGTTAAATTTTCCAACCCTACAACATTTGGGAATCCTTTCAACTCTAGTTTTCTGGCCCATTTTTTATTGAGAATTATTTCTTGTATAAACTTATGACAAATGAAGACATTTGAAAAAATGATCAAAATAGGGTAGAAGTGTTTATTACTTTGTGCCAACATCCTATATGTGTCATGAACGCTCAAAACACTGCGCATTTTACTTGGTAGTAGTTATAATTCTAAAACAGAAATATGAGTATATAGGATGATCAAACAATATCAAAAATTACTTAGAAATCACAAACTTTAATGTGTGCCCTTTATTTAAGGACTTCTTGAACTGTTTTTTTTTAAATGTAATTTTCACTATAATAAATTCATTTCAAAAAAACACTGTAATAGAGCAGTATTTTTTTAATCCCTTTTCAAGCTATTGAACTAGATATTTCTTTTTGCTCTAAGCCAAAAAGGGTAGAAACCAATCCCAAAAGCAATCTTACCTTAATAGGCATTCCAGTACAGTGTAAACCAAAGGGGAACAGACAAATGTTTCCTTTCAATCTCTGGTACCCTACTGCAAACTATAGGAAGAAAATTAAATTTAAATTACAAATTTAAATGCCAGGCGAACAGAAAATGCTGACTTTTCACAAAGAGCATCAGTTCAGTTTTCCTCTTCACATCCTCCTTTAACACACCAGCTATATTGTATAATCATCCCCAAGTTTTAACCCACCTTTTTGTGTCTTTTCACCAACCTAGAAATTACTTGTGAACATACATACCTAGACCACTGCACACATAATATATAAAAATTAAATATAAAAATTAAATTACTTAAATATAAAAAAAAATATGCTTAAAATTAAGGAAGTCTAAGTTCCCTTACCAGGAAATAAATTCTATAAATATCATTTTCTTCAAATTAGTATTTATTAAAGACCCACCAGCCCATTATATTAAACAGAGGAAGCTTTACCTCACATTTGGATAAAGAAAATGTATGTCCCAAATGAAGGCGCCCGTTCATGTATGGATATGGGAAGGTGACAAAGTACTTGCCCTTGCTGCAAAACAATCATATGAAAAAGGAAATACAGACAGGAAAATGTTAGATTCCTTTTACAATGAAGGAGTATGGTGAAGGGAATGCTTGCTATAACTAATTTGTTCAAACTTTAGTTATTTAAAATTAAATTTATAAACCCCCAAGTTAAAAGCTCTCTAAAATTAAAACTTACTTTTGAAAGAATAAAACATTTGTAGGTGGCTATTAAGAAATAAATATACTGCGCTGGCCAGGTAGCTCAGTTGGTTAGAGCGTCATCCGATACACCAAGGTTTCAGGTGGGATCCCCAGTCAGGGCACATATAAGAATCAACCATAGCCCTAACCGGTTTGGCTCAGTGGATAGAGCGTCAGCCTGCAGACTGAAAGGTCCCAGGTTCGATTCCGGTCAAGTGCATGTACCTTGGTTGCGGGCACATCACCAGTAGGAGGTGTGCAGGAGGCAGCTGATCGATGTTTCTCTCTCATCGATGTTTCTATCTCTCTATCTCTCTCCCTTCCTCTCTGTAAAAAAATCAATAAAATATATTAAAAAAAATTTTTTAAAAAGAATCAACCATAAATAAGTGGAACAACAAATCGATGTTTCTCTTTCTCTCTTCCTCTCTCTTAAATAATTTTTCAAAGAAATAAATATACTTGTAGGTTTAACTTAAGCTAAAATGCTTTATAAAGATAAAATACTAAATATTAAATTTTTTAAGACTTAGGGATCTGAATAAATTTAATGTTTTACTGATTAAGTTAAATTTGTTTTTACAAGATATATAAAGCAATTCAAAGTCCTCAGGTAAAATAAAACATCCTCAATATTGCATGATATGTTGTAAATTCATTTAAAAAGCACCTTTTAAAGCTAACATTTACTATGCTATATTCTTTTTTCAAGTGTTATCTAACATACATAAGTTATGAAGCACAATAAAATGAACACCTATAAACCACCGTCCAACTTTTGAACCCACTTCAGCTCCCTTTGTGTTCCTCCCCACTTCTCACCAGAGATAACCATTATCTTGAAATTCACCTTTCCATTTCCTTGTTTTAAAATAGTTTGTACCTAAGTCTGTGCCTTTAAACAATGTGTCAGTTAGTTTCACTCATATTTTTGAATAGTTTGTACCTAAGTCTGTATCTAAGTCTGTGCCCTTAGACTTTGTATTATTTACAAAACATGAGTTTTGAAGTTTGTACCTAAGTCTGTGCCCTTAAACAACGTATCATTTCATTTCCCTTACTAGTGAGCTTTATAAAAAATGGCGTATTTTATATAGCCTTCTGCAATTTGCTTTTTTCCACTCAATGTGCTATGTCTAAGTTCCTTCAGCATTGCTGCACATAGCTGTAGTTCATTGTCTTTCACTGAACATAGCAGCTTTGTTAGTTCACTTTGGATTACTTAAATTACCTTAAAGTTGACCAAAATCCTAGAACCAAATAGAAACTTCAAATTATAAAGTATAACACCAGAGACTTCATATTACAGCAAACTCTTTTTCTCTTAAAAAAAAAAAAAAAAAAAATTCTTGCCCGGCTGGTGTGGCTCAGTGGTTGAGCATCGACCTATGAACCAGGAGGTCACAGTTTGATTCCTGGTCAGGGCACATGCCTGGGTTGCAGTCTCAGTCCCCAGTGAGGGACATGCAGAAGGCAGCCAATCGATGATTCTCATCATTAATGTTTCTCTCTCTCTTTCCCTTTCCCTTCCTCTCTGAAATCAATAAAAATATATTTTTTAAAAAAACACAAACACTTCTGATAGAGTGTAGCTTAATAGAAAGGAGGACAGACTTTGGAATCAGAAAGTCCTGAATAGAAGGCCAGGCCTGAAATTGAGATGCATCTTATAATTGACACATATATTTACTGTAATACTATTTGGGGACAGTTATTTTGTTTTTATTTTTCCTCAATATCACATCATTATCTATGGTTTGTCTTATTATCAGTGATTATTAACATCAAGGCAGTCCAGTATTTATGAAATAAGATCTTCTAATACAGAAACCTTTCAAATTTTATATTTTGCATCTGTGACGATAATTATCGCTACAATATGAACCTCTCTAATAGAAGGATTTCCTTTTACCAGTCAGCAAAGATAAAACTTCAAAACATCCCCTTTGGTTTGAACATGAAAAGCTAGTTTTTGAAAAACTCTTCATGTAGAAAAAATCCTTTAAGGAAGAAGATCCTACTTTTAAATGCAGGAAATGGAAGTCACCTTCTTCAGCCCACCTCAGACATTCTAAACACACTCTGCCCACTGTTTTCCACAGAGCAGTTCCTGTACTACAAAGCCAACTGGTTTCGAAACACAATGTGCGGAACTTCACCAACTATTACTCACCTAGTCTGCTTCTCTGAATGAGATGCATTGACCTCAAATACTTTCTCGGTGTCCCATTTCTGTTGGATTTCTTTCTCAATCTTCTTCAAGAAGTCCACTTTGGCTGTTCCCTTTCTTTCCTATTAGACACAAAAGAGATAGGATAACCCACTCTGTACTTCAACAGGCTTGCTTTAAAAAAAAAAAATGGGTTCACACAGAACTGAGCTGTTTACTGACAGATCAATTTTTCCATGGTTATCTTCAAACTTAAATGAACCAGATAGAAAATTAGGGTTGACACAACCTGTATACCTCAAACCTCAAAGGAGTGGTTAAAGAATTACTCAAAAGGCTTTGAAATACTTTTCAAAAGTTAGGTACTATAACAAAACACTGTTGTCAAATGTTCCTATTCATAAAATATATAAATACAGGGGTGGGCAAAAGTAGGTTTACAGTTGTTCATATGGAAAATGATACACTAATTAATAAGTAATAATAAGTGGAGTAGGACACACTTAGGAAATAGGCGGGGTGAAATCTGGATACCAATGGACCATACACAAATCTAGGTCTGTTTTGAAAACTTAATATATTTTCTGGTATAAAATTATCTGAACTGAAATTGGATTTTCTTCCCCCTCCTACCTGCTAACAATTCCAGATTCTGTAGCATTTTCAAATGAGGAAATACCTGGGTTCTACTCATACTTCTATAGCCCACTAGACAGGTGACCTTGCCAAGCCGCCTGGTCTCCTTTGATGGTGCCCTCCGCCTGTCCCTTCTACCCAAAAATTTAAAAAGCACTTCCTATTCACATCACAGATACACCGGATTCTTAAAACTGTTTTTCTAAAAAAAAGTGAAGTATTATACAAAGGAATTCCAGGCAATAAAAAAAGTACCATTATCTCTCCAATAACTATGTTAAGTAGACCTTGTATATTATGTAATAATGAAAACTAGTAGTATTAAAATTAGGTTAGATTCAGTACAAAGATAGCATAAAAAAATGTGTCACCTCTATTTTACTATTTTCAATTTTCTCTATTTTAAATTATTTTTAAGCAAGTGCATGAGAAGTACAAGCAATAGAAAGATGAAATGTCAGCTTATAAGGAAGAGATAAAATGTGGATTAAAAGAACCCTGTCACGAGACTTTTTTAGGAGGAGAATCAAGATGGCGGCATAGGTAAACACCGGAGACTGCTGCCGCAAACAACCACTTCAAAAATACAACTAAAAGACGGAACGGACATCACCCAGAACCACAGGAAGGCTGGCTGAGGAGAGACTCTTCAACTAGAAGGAAAAATAACAGCACACCGAGGCTCAGAGGAGGCGCAGTGTGGAAAAAACTCAGGTGCGGAGGTGCGCGCGCAAAGCGGGCTGGTGGCTGAGAGCGCGGTTGTCGTTTTCGGTCAGGGGGGAGTCTCAGACTCTGAGCTCCAGATACGGGCGAATCGCTGGGGACTCGGACCCAAACGGGAGAAGCGGGAGTGTCTGGCATCAGTTGGAAGGCAGCTTTCCCTCCGAGGTTTGCAGCGGTTCCGGGGGTTCTGAGAAGCAGAGCCTCTGGGAACAGGACTGAGGGCACCATAACGGCTCCCTCCGCCCGCCCTGTTGAGCCCGCCCCGCCCAAGCCCTGCGCAGAGCCATTTGCCGGATCGCCGCAGGCAAAGGCTAGATTAGCGCCCCCCCAGAGGACAGAAGTTTTCCCACTGCAGCAGACACAGCTGATTCTCACAGCCAGTCGGCCTGGTGGTCAAATCCCTCTAGTATTAACTACAACAATCAAGGCTCAACTAGAACAAGACTGCGCACAAAGACCACTAGGGGGTGCACCAAGAAAGCATAAAAAATGCGGAGACAAAAAAACATGACAGAAATGGAGGATATAGAGCTAAAAATCGCAATTTTGAGGGCTTGCAAAAATGTGCTAGAAGCTGTCAATAAACTTGAGGAGAGAGTCACGAAAACTAATGAGACCCTCGATGCTATGATAAAGAACCAACTAGAAATTAAGCATACACGGACTGAAATAAAGAATATTATACAGACACCCAATAGCAGACCAGAGGAGCGCAAGAATCAAGCCAAAGATTTGAAATGCGAAGAAGCAAAAAACACCCAACCGGAAAAGCAAAATGAAAAAAGAATCCGAAAATACGAAGATAGTGTAAGGAGCCTCTGGGACAGCTTCAAGCGTACCAACATCAGAATAATAGGGGTGCCAGAAGATGAGAGACAGCAAGATATTGAAAACCTATTTGAAGAAATAATGGCAGAAAACTTCCCCCACCTGGTGAAAGAAATGGACTTACAGGTCCAAGAAGCGCAGAGAACCCCAAACAAAAGGAATCCAAAGAGGACCACACCAAGACACATCATAATTAAAATGCCAAGAGCAAAAGACAAAGAGAGAATCTTAAAAGCAGCAAGAGAAAGAGACTCAATTACCTACAAGGGAATACCCATACGACTGTCAGCTGATTTCTCAACAGAAACTTTGCAGGCCAGAAGGGAATGGCAAGAAATATTCAAAGTGCTGAATACCAAGAACCTACAACCAAGAATACTTTATCCAGCAAAGCTATCATTCAGAATTGAAGGTCAGATAAAGAGCTTCACAGATAAGGAAAAGCTAAAGGAGTTCATCACCACTAAACCAGTATTATACGAAATGCTGAAAGGTATCCTTTAAGAAGAGGAAGAAGAAAAAGGTAAAGATACAAATTGTGAACAACAAACATGCATCTATCAACAAGTGAATCTAAGAACCAAGTGAATAAATAATCTGATGTACAGAATGAACTGGTGATTATAATGAATCAGGGACATAGAAAGGGAATGGACTGACTATTCTTGGGGGGGAAAGGGGAATGGGAGATGCGGGAAGAAACTGGACAAAAATCGTGCACCTATGGATGAGGACAGTGGGTGGGGAGTGAGGGCGGAGGGTGGGGTGGGAACTGGGAGGAGGGGAGTTATGGAGGGG
>NW_005371920.1:791079-796945 GCF_000412655.1 Myotis brandtii | reverse complement strand
AGATTGGACAATAATCGTGCACCTATGGATTAGGACAGTGGGTGGGGAGTGAGGACGGAGGGTGGGGTGGGAACTGGGTGGAGGGGAGTTATGGTGGGAAAAAAGAGGAACCAATGTAATAATCTGAACAATAAAGATTTAATTAAAAAAATAAAAGAAAAGAAAAGAAAAAAAAAGAACCCTGTCACAAAGGCAAAGAGGAAATGAGAAAGAATTCCATAATTTAAAAAGTCATGGACATATAACAAGTTTATCTAGGAACCAAAGGAAAATGAAATTTTTTGTTTCTATAAATCCTGACCAGATCATAATTGCTGCGACTGGAACCACATCATATCAACACACAAATCTGACCAAGTCAATCCCCCTTTAGAGGTTCTCTATGCTCTCAGGATAAAGTCCATCCCTACTCTTAAATCTGGCATTCAAGGCCCTGCTTGCTCACATCTGCCAGGCCTCTCCCACCTCCCCTCTCTCCATGCTTCCATCTTCACAGGCCTATTAAGCCATCTGCATTTTCCCAAATATGCCAAGGTCCCTCTCTCACCTCTAGGCCTGTGTTCAAACTATTCCTCTGCCCTCATACCCTGCCAATCAATCTCTTTGCCTGGCCATGTCACCCTCCAGGTCTCAGCTAATCGCCTGCCTGGATTCTCCATTGAGAAGCCATTCTGAGTATGGCCCTACCCACCAATATTTCCCCTGTGACAGCCCTAATCGCACAGCGATGTCAGGATCTGGCCATCTTTCCCACAGGTTGTAAGCTTGTTCTTGGTGGGGACTATGTCTTGTTTCTCATTTTATCTTCAATGTCTAGCTTATAGCAGGCTCTCAAATATTTGTTGAATATATAAAGATTTTTAAAGAGAAGCAAATAACACATTGCCTGTTTTTATATAATGTGGCCATAAAAAAAATAGATGGATGAGGAACTGGGTTGCATATTTGAATCAAGGTGCTAAGCAATTTGGACTCTTTGCCAAGAATTTCCATAAAACACAGTGGTTACAGAAAGTATTTCCTTTTCCAAGAAAGAATAAGGCACTTTCCATTCCTGCTACTAAACACCTTCATTTAGACCTCAGATCCTTTGGTCCCCTTCTTACTGCAAAACCCTCTTAACAAGTAACCTGTCTCTAGTCTCTCTATTCCAATATATGCTAAACCCTGTCGTCAATTCTAATATACAAAAACTACCATTTTAAAATGAGCTATGGCAGACCCTGGCCAGGGCGCTCAGTTGGTTAGAGCATCATTCAGATATGCCAAGGCTGTGGGTTTGATAACCAGTCAGGGCACATACAAAATAAGTGAAACAACAAATTGATCTCTCTCCCTCTCCCTCTCAAATCAATTTTTAAAAACATTTTTAAATGAGCTATGGCAGAGAGAGTAGGTAGCCTATACAATATATGTTCCTTCCCTTTCTCGTTCAGCAACAAAAACCCAGTCTTACGCAGGGTGGTGCAGCAGAAGTGATTAAGTGTCCTCTGCTGGTTAAATGGTTAAGTATCCTTTCCAGATGAATTCGAAGTTAGATGGAGCTATGTGACTAGGTTCTGGCAAAAGTGTTTTGGGGAGAAAAAAGTAAGTCACTTCCACCCGGGCCTTAAAACAGCCTGTATAACTAACTCTTAGTAGCCGACTTAACCTGCAGGTAGAGTAGGCACAGTGCTGAGGGCCCACTTACTAAAATATTTAGGGACTCACAAAAATATTTTATTTTAAAATCAAGAAAAAAAAATAGCCCTAGCCGGCTTGGCTCAGTAGACAGAGCGTCAGCCTGCGGACTGAAGGGTCTCAGGTTCGATTCAGGTCAAGGGCACGTGCCCTGGTTGTGGGCTTGATCCCCAATAGGGAGTGTGCAGGAGGCAGCCAATCAATGATTCTCTCTCATCATTGATGTTTCTATCCCTTCCTCTCTGAAATCAATAAAAATATATTTAAAAAATAATAAAAAAATAAACTTTTAGGTTTAAGAAAAAACTTTAATATATAAGATTAATATATTTGTCCTTATGCCAAAATAGTTGTAAAACGTAATTTTAATCTTTTTTACAGAGAAAGGAGCCCACAAAGCCGAAAGTATCTAGGGCCTCAAGAAGCCTAGCTGTACCTTCTACTCTAGGGGTTTGGGTTATAGGAAATCCCACTGTGTTCTTACTAAATTCCTCTTTACCTTAACCAACTTGAGTTCACTTCCATTGCATGCCACCAAATGATCCTTAAGACATTCACCCAGCCCTCGCTGGTTTGGCTCACTGGATAGACCGTCGGCCTGGTGACTGAAGAGTCCCGGGTTCAATTCCGGTCAAGGACATGTACCTTGGTTGCAGGCACATCCCCAGTAGGGGGTGTGTAGGAGGCAGCTGATCGATGCTTCTCTCTCATCAATGTTTCTAACTCTCTATCCCTCTCCCTTCCTCTCTGTAAAAAATCAATAAAATATGTTTATAAAAAAAAAAAAAGACATTCACCCAGGGAGGCTATGAACTCCTGGCAGGCAGCAACTTTTAGATCTACTTACTCAGCACCAAATACAATGCCACAGACACAGAAGTTACATGACAAATATTTTTTGCGTAAAGATAACCATGAAAGCAATAGTTAGAACTATGTTTCTAAAGAACATGAAAGCAATAGTCCTCACAAAATACTTAGAACTATATTTCTTTCATGTAGAAAGAATGCTAGGTGCACAAAAGCTCTTCTTTGAGGTTTCTGCTTCTCAGAAAAACTTGTTCCTCAAATCTCAAAGGTTGATTGTAATGAAATCTGATATTGGCCCCAGCACCAACTTGCATAAAGTTGAGGAAGTCACTTGATCAATTCAAACCTCAATTTCTTCACTGGTTATTCAACTAGGCAATTGGTTGTTTTAATTAATTAAAAGGTTATTTAACTAGATGGACGCTCCTAAACTTTGGCACTATTGATATTTTGGGCAAAATTCTTTGTTCACAGGGACTGCCCTGTGCACTGTAGGATGTTTATGAGCATCTCTGGCTTCTACCCACTAGATACCAGTAGCACAACCCCCTCAACTGTGACAACCAAGAGTCTCCAGACCAAACGTTTTCTGGGAGACAAAATCACCCCCAGTAAAGAAACACTAAACTAGATAATAAACTTTTTCCTATATTCATAGTATTCTGCAGTTCTTAAAACACTTTTATGAACACTGGTTTATTTGATGTTAATAACCTAACAAGTGGGCAGACCAGCGATTACCATTTCAAAGATAATGAATCGAAAGCTCCGATCATCATGCTGGTAAATGGTCTAGTTGGAGTCAACTTCTGACTCCTATTTTGCTTTCTCTTGGAACCGACCACATCTTAGCTCCACCACTTACTAGCTATAGAACCCTGGACAAGTTCCTTAATCTTTTTAAGCCTGCATTTCTCTATCTATAAAATAAAGATAATAATTATACCTACCTTGTATTATTATTATGAGAATTAAAAGAGAAAATACACACAAAGGACTTACCATAGTGCTGGACCCATGGCAAATGCTCAAAAATGTTTATTATCACAGACAACTAGACATCATGTACTTTTTATTACGTTTGAAAAAGGCATTGTGGTTATGTTTTAAGAGAACTTATCATTATGTATTTTTTAAACTTATTAAAATATGTATAAATGAAATGATTCAATGCCTGAAATTAGCTTAAAATTCTGAGGGGGTGAGGGGTGAGGGTGAAAGATATATGAAACAAAATTGGCTGTGCGCTGCCAATTTTTGAAGTTGTGTCAGGGTACACAGTAGTACACAATACTATTATCTCTGCTTTGTTAACTATTTAAATTTTCCAAATGAAAAAGTTTAAAAGTAAATTTTTTTAAGTTGGCTACTATCATTATTACAATACACCCTCAGGTCGCTAGACTGATATACTGTGTAACTCAAAGAGATTAAAACTGTCCAAAGCTCTACAAAATAAAAAGTATATTGTTTGCTCTTTACAAACTATATTATAAAATAAAGACTAATCTTCTATCTGTGCTATTTCATGTTTACTGTCTTGCACAATTTACTACTGGTAAGGTTTTCTTTAGAAAAAGAAACTTTCCTAATGTGAGGGTGTTTGCAAAAAAAATTCCCCAATTAGTTTACAGTTAGGAATAATACAATGATTAAGAATGGATCAGAAAAGGACCAAATGATCTCAAGTCCCACCTCTACCTCTTAGTAGATATGATGCCTTATTTTCCCCATCAGTAAAATGAGGATGATAACGGCACCTACTTTTATAGGGTTGTGTTGATGAAAAATTAAGTAAAACACTAATGCCTGGCACAGAATAAGCAATCAATACATTTTAGCTATTGTTATTGTAACTTGTTCTTTCTTAAAGGGATCTCTTATTGGATTCTCCCAATAAAACTAATCAATATCATGATCTCAAATAGATTAGTGTGAAGATTCTATGAGATAATGCAAGTAAAACGCTAAACATCAAGCATAATACCTAAAAAAAATGTTAGTTATTGAGATTATTGGTCTTAACTGCTAGAATTCCAACTTAAATGATTCTTCAACCCCACTGAGAACTATGGATCCTAACCCTTTTTCACTAATCCTTAGGTCCCTCCCACCCCAGGTCTTCACGTCTATCCTTTAAGTACATCTGTGTAATCACTCCTTTGCCCTGTCGTCATCATTCTTGCCTGGAAAACTCCAACCCTCCTAGGCATGGCTCTGTTCCTTCACTCAGGCTGAAAATGGCAGGAGATAAACACTCAACCATGCTGACTAGTCTCAACTTATTTTATTTTTCAGAAAGAGCTTCCAAGGGTCTCAAGCCTGATATATTTTTTAAAGTTTTACATTCAGCTGCTTCTTTAAAAACAATTTTATTTCCTTATTGGTTTTAGAGAGAGAGAGAGAAACATCAATCTGTTGTTCCACATATTTATGCGTTCATTGGTTGCTTCTTGTATGTGTCCTGACTGGGATCAACCCACAACCTTGGCGTATAGTGATGACGCTCTAACAAACCCAGCTACCTGGCCAGGGCTGACTAGTCTCAATTTAAATTCATGACCCACTAACTTTAAGTGATGTCCAGCAATATACTATTTTCTGAAATCCAATTAGTTACTCCTTCTCCTACACCAGTTCTTCTCAAACTTAAATGTGCATACTGTCCAGTACGCTAGCCACTTGCCACACATGACTGTAATTTTTAAATTCCATTAAAATTCAGTCCTTCCATTGCACTAGCCACATTTCAAATGATCAATAGCCACATGTGGCCAGTGGCTACCAAATCTGACAGTGCAAAAGTTCTATTGACAGCTGTCCTAGACAATTGTTTCATACCTTCTCCTCCCTCCTCAAATCCCCAACACGTCCTCTTCCATCCTTATTTTTAGGTGATAATCTTGGCTCCTAATTCAATGAGAAAAGAAAAGTGAACAGGAAATCTCCACAGCCTCCCTCATCACATCTACCAACCCACATACATCTGTACCCATATATTCTGCCTTCTTTCCTGGTACTACAGATGAATGCAGTCCTATTTAGCCTACCCACTGATGCACTTCATCTCATGCCCCCTGTTCTATTCAGGAGCATCACTCCAGCAATCATCTCTCTTATGTATCAATTTTCTCTTTCTACAGGATAATTCTCATGAGCATAGAAGCACTGTATAATTTCTCCTGTCTTAAAAAAAAAAAAAGCCCTCTTTTAACCTTCATCTATTTCCACTTTCCTTTATAGACTTCCTCAAGAGTTATCCACACACAATTTTTGGAGAAACCAAGATGGTGGCATAGGTAAACACCGGAAATTGCTGCCTCGCACAACCACTTCAAAACTACAACTAAAAGACAAAACAGACATCATCCAGAAC
>NW_005371920.1:780384-788826 GCF_000412655.1 Myotis brandtii | reverse complement strand
TAAGGGCAGAGTGTGGGGGGGGAACCGGGTGGAGGAGAGCTATGGGGGGAAAAAAGAGGAACAACTGTAATAATCTGAACAATAAAGATTTAATTAAAAAAAAAAAGTTATCCACACTCTATCTCCAGTCCCTCTCTGGACATTCTTTCTGGAACCCACTCTCCAAGCAGCAACCTACCAGGCCTTATTATGACCTACATCAACCCACTGATAAGCCTAGCCCCCTACACAAACACACATCCATCATCATCATTATCATCACCAATCATCTCCCCCTGGACCACTGTCTTTTAGACATACAATCCTTCTTGCTTTTCACACTCATGGTTGCCTCTGCCTGGAAATTTTTTCCTCCACACATGTAGTTGCATGGCTTGCTCCCTACCTCCTTTTTGCCACAATGCCACTTTCTCAACAAAGCCTTTCTTGGTCAACTTTCTAACATTGCAACCCTCCCCCACCCATACTCCTTAGTCCCGCTTCCAGCTCTAGTTTTTTCTTTAGCACTTATCAACACCTGACATGTCACACCATGTGTTTTAGCAGGTAGCCCACACACATATAAGCAACACGAATGCAGTCATTTCTGTCTGTTTACGGGATGCGCTCGATTTTTTGTTGAAAGGAGGAATCAATGTTACCTCCTCCTCTCTCCAAATCGGTTTTAGAAACTTAGGTGGAGTAATACACACATTAAATAGTCTGTAAAGTTAAAGACATCAGTTCCTGCCTCATCCGCTAACAAGAAAGGGCACATCCTCACAACAGCCACGCCTCAAGCTTTGAGGGCAAGCCTTCCCCTTTCTTTAGAATAAAGAATTTTTCCCTGCAGGGCAGTGGCTACCACATGGAGCCTCTAGTTTTTGCAAAACACACAGTTTAGCCGATTCTAGGCCCCAGCCGAGCTCTCTTCCCACAAAAACTCACCGCCATGGCGCTGCCCAGCCGACAGTGCAAACCCACGACCTCGGTGATCACCCTCAAAGGAGTAGTTACAACCTTTCACCCTTCCTACCGGGATACCCAAGCCTCTCAAGACACTGAAGCACACCACGCCTGCTGAGGCAATCACCAGCTCACTATTAACTACCACCGGGTGCATCTCGTAGCCTGCCGGGAATTGTAGTTCCAAAGCACCTAGAGCCCAAATCCAGCAGGCACTTGTTGACTACAATTCCCAGGTAGTAACGGGATACCGGAAGTTGACTCGACAGGCCACTCAGAGGTGACACTGGTAGTGATGTCACGTGCACGTTGAACTACAACGTCCATAATGCAGTTCGGAACCGCAGATGGCCGCCAGCGCGCGCTGAGGTAAAGTCCCCAGCCTTCAACCTTTTCACCCCGCAGAGCTGGCTGGGTGTCTGTCAAGATGCCAGGATGCAAAGATAATTCATCTTTCAGTGACAGGTGCTAATGAAGGCTTGCCACTGTGCATGGATATTTATTACTGTCGGTGGTATTTATAACCATTTATTAACAATCTCCACTCTTAGGAGAGAGGCTGTAAACATACCTGGTCTCAGTGCCAATCTCAGACTATTTCAACTGGGCTACCATTCATGGTTGAGCTGTCTGATGCAGTAGTCACTAGCTACATGTGGCTATTTAAATTTAACAATTTAAATTAAATTAAAATTAGGTTCTTCGGTCGCACTAGCCACTTTTCAAGCTCTCCGTAGTTTATGTGGCTAGTGTTTACCATGTCATCGGACACTGAGGAAATAGAACATTTCCATCATCAAAGAAAGATCTGTTTTAAAAAGTGACTCCATTCCCCCTGGTCGGGTAGCTCAGTTGGTTGGAGCTTCGCCCTGATGCACCAAGTTTGCAGGTGCAATCCCGGTCAGGGCTCACACAAGAAGGAACCAATGACACCAAGTTTGCAGGTGCAATCCCGGTCAGGGCTCACAGAAGGAACCAATGTATCCATAAATAAGTGGAACAAGAATCAACGTTTCTCTCGCTCGCTCGCTTGCTCTCCTTACCTCTCAAATCAATTTTTTTTTTTTTAATAAAAGATGTTTCCGCCAGGCCTTCGTGGCTCAGTGGTTGAGTGTCGACCTAGAACCAGCCAGGGCACATGCCCAGGTTGCGGGCTCAATCCCCAGTGTGGGGCATGCGGGAAACAGCCAATCAATGATTGCCGCTCATCATAGATATTTCTCTCTCTCTCTCTCCCTCTCCCTTCCACTCTTAAGTCAATAAAAATATACATTTTTTAAATAAAAAAGGATGTTTCTATTTTTTTTTAAATGGTGATTCAAGGCTTTTACTTTCTGATGGTCAGATTAGTTACTCTCATATACATTCGTTTATTGAGTTAACATTCATTAAGAATCTACAAAGCACTTTAGGGGAGGGGGCAGCCCAGAAAAGTGTGTTTTCTCAAAGGACTGGGGGGGGGATTATTTTTAATGAAAAGAGGTCATTGGAGGGATAAATGGTGATGGACGGAGACTTGACTTGGGATGGTGAACGCACAATACAGTGTACAGATGACGTGTTGTAGAATTGTGCACCTGAAGCCTGTATAATTTTGTCACCCAAGGTCACCCCTATAAATTCAATAAAAAATATTTTATCCTAGAAAAAAGAAAAATTTTATAAAAATGCATTTAAAATGATATATGCTATGTATGTATTGTCAAACGAACTCAAAGAGTCAGGACTCTTTCTGCCGTCTTGCAGCCTATGGAAGCCTGCTGGGAACAGGACTTCTATAAAGGCAAATATGTCTGGAAGGCCATTTTCTTCTGGCTATAAGCAGGGTCTCTGGGAGCACTCAACTCTTCTTAAAATTGAAGGTGTTTGCGCTAGAGATGAAGCTGCATCTCCCTAGGCAAGAGATGCCCTTATGTGTGTACAAGGCAAAGAACTACACAGTGACACCTGGTGGCAAAGGGAACAAAGCCAGAGGAAGCTGGAGAAACATAGCTTGTGCTCATGGAAACTGGTTCCTGGCAAATTTCTAGTCAATCTCCTTCTAAGGCCATTGGATACAGAATCTGTGTAATGCTGTGCCCCATAAGGATTTAGACTTATTGAACAGTAAATAAGTAAAAGTGGATTTTTTCCTTTTGTAAAAAAAGAAAAAAGAGTCTTTGGCTGGAAATGATGATTTATTTAGGGGTCTTAGGGTTTGCAAATCATAAACACAACTAGGCAATACCCAGAATTGTCTGAAGAAGAAAGAAAAGCCCAGTGTTCCTATAGTAAAAAATATATTCCTTACCCTTTGTAATACTTTAAGCAATAAAAAAATTAAAAATATATATATATTCTTGAGAAGAAGCAATCATGCATTCTTAGCCTCTGGGTTGGTAATCCTCTAGGTGACTGGTAGTCTGGATAATAAATGTCAGGTGGTCTGGTTATGTGAACATTCTTTCCTTAGTTTTTCAGGGGTAGTCAGGGGGTTATCTGGAGGTCTTATGTGTATCCAGGCTTTGATGCAAGACCAGAAAGTTCAAAAATTAAGTTCCCAGGCTAGTTAAAGCAAGAATAGAATCATTTCCTCATGCCTCAACCTACTTTATTTTAGTAATTTAGCAGCTTGACTATAGTAACTTCATTGTATTTCTTCACATGTACATTTTTCAACAACTAGTTTTTTAAAATATATTTTTATTGATTTCAGAGAGAGGAAGGGGAGGGGGAAAGAGAGAGAGAAACATCAGTGATGAGAGAGAATCACTGATCAGCTGCCTCCTGCATTCCCCCCCACTGGGGATCCAGCCTGGGCATATGCCCTGACCGGGAATCAAACCTTGACCTCCTGGTTCATAGATTGATACTCAACCACTGAGCCAGCTGGCCAGACTCAGCAACTAGTTTTGAAATAAAAATCTAATGACGGCCTAACACAATGCCTGGCACATGGTATGGGCTCGATAAAAATGTGTTGAATGAAAGGAAGAAGGAACCCTAGGCTATAGAGAACCTACCAGTGGCATTCCTGCCTCTGCACTCTTACACATGCAAATATTCTCCATCACTTTCTACACCCTCTTCCTTTAGCTACTCACCATTTAGACATCACCTCCTAACAGCCAAAATCTGGGTTAAATGTCCCCTCCTCGGTGTTCCCTGGAGCACTACTTTACTGCCCTCCCTTGAGAAATGTATCTGCCTGTTTATTTATTACTAGACTGTAAGCTCCATGACAGCACAGGCTGCCTAGCACAGTGTCTGGCACATAGCAGGTGCCTTATAAATAGTTATTAAACTAGAGGCCCAGTGCACAAAATTCGTGCATGGGACAGGAGGGGCCTAAACCAGCAGTCGGACATCCTCTTAGCCCAGCCTGCACCCTCTCCAATCCAGGACCCCTTGGGGGATGTCCGACTGCCGGTTTAGGCCCAATCCCTCTGGTTCGGGCCTAAACCGGCACCCCCTGCTGGCCTGATCACCCCTCACTGCCTCTGCATGCCAGCCTGATTGCCCCTAACCGCCCCCCCCTGCTGGCCTGGTCGCCCCTCACAGCCCCCCACCTGCCTGGTCGCCCCACACACCTGCTGTTCAGTCGTTTGGTTGTTCCTCACTACCCCCCCTGCCAGCCTGGTCATCCCACACAGCCTGCTGTTCAGTTGTTTGGTCGGCCCTCACTAACCCCCCTGCTGGCCTGGTCACCCCACGCAGCCTGTTCGGTTGTCCATTCGGTTGTTTTGGTTGCGACGGTCACTTAGGCAATCTCATTCATATATATATATGAATGAAAGCATGCTCACCCTCTATAGCTCTTATAACTATGATTATACTTTCCTGTTTCAATTCTGCCCTAACCAGTACTATTTGTCATCTTTGATTCATCAGCTTCTAATCCACATTGGTCATTGAAACTACTCATACAACAAATACTTAGTAAGCACCTCCTAGGAACCTGAGATATAGCAAGGATATAATAAGGAACAAGCCAGACATGGTCCCTGCCTTCATGGAGCTTAGGGATATTAAAGAAGAACATAAACAAGTACCGATGTGGTTACAAATTATGAAAAACCTACTTGCATACCTCCAACTTCATCATTTTTAATTTTCCTATATAAATGACTAATATTCTTCTTTTAAGGGTTGTTTGGATTCCATTCATTCAAGAAGAAAATATTTACCTTCTATTGTGTGCAAGGCACTCTCCAAGATGCTGGAGACAACACTTGAACAAAATATGCACAGTCTCTCCTCACAGTCTAGTGGAAGAGGCACACAGGGAAGCAATGGGAGTGGTGGGAGGCTGTGGAAGCCTTGTAGGCATGTAAGGATCATGGTGCTATTTGTGTTTTATAATAAGAGATCATTCTGAAGAAGGATCGGGAGGGAGCAAAAGGGGAAGCAGGAGGCTACTGCAGTTGTCTAGGTGAGAGGTGATGGTAGTTTAGAGCAGGGGTCCTCAAACTACGGCCCGCAGGCCACATGCAAATACAAATATTGTATTTGTTCCCGTTTTGTTTTTTTACTTCAAAATAAGATATGTGCAGTGTGCATAGGAATTTGTTCATAGTTTTTTTTTAAACTATAGTCCGGCCCTCCAACGGTCTGAGGGACAGTGAACTGGCCCCCTGTTTAAAAAGTTTGAGGACCCCTGGTTTAGAGGATGGTGGTGGCAGTCCAGGTGGAGAAAAGTGAACAGATTCAAGAGATATTCATAAAACGAAGTTTATTTTAGTAATAGGGTTTTTTAAATTGGGAACTCATCTGGATAAATGACATTCGTAAGGTTGCATAGTGAATACGAGTCAGGCTCTGAATCAGACAGACCAAGTTCATCATTTACCAGCTAGGTGACCTCGGGCAATACAATTAACCACTCTGTGAATGAGGGTAATAATAGTAAGTGCCTCATAGGATTGCTATGAGGATTGAAGAAATCGTATGTGTATAAACCACATACTGTATATCTATCTGGCACATAGTAAACACTTTAAAATGTCAGCTATTTTTATTTATATTTTAGGAAATTGATCTATAAACATTAGTCTGATTAAAATAGACAAATATTACCCGTGCCCCATAATAATCTCTTCTCCAGCTTAAGTGAAGTAGCTATCACCATATAATTGTGTGGTATTCCTTCTCCAGCTGTCAGGTCACATCACGCTCATTCTTCAAAACTCCACAAGAGAATTCATTTCCTCCTTGTATGTTTTTTCCCCAAACCCACCCCACCAGTAAATCTACTCAATTCAATTGAGTCAGCATTTCTAAATTTAGACCCATAAAGCTATAATTAGCTTTGGCTTGTCTTTGAGTACTTTTGTGTTTGTTTTTTGTGCATATTTCCCTAACTTCCCCACCCTTAGATGGCACAGTTAAGGAAGACATTGTGGGCACTTCTTGTGATACTTCTGTTTCATAAGAATGGGACACTCGATGAATATGGGTGTCACTTTCCCACCTGAATGGACAACTATAGTTTCTAAATGATTTTTTCCTCCTTTAGTGTTTGCTTTTATGTTTCTTGAATGGTGAGAAGATTTTTTTTTTTAATGATACAAGGAGTGAGTATAAAGAGAAGAAAGAAGAACCAACCCTTCCAGGACTTGGGGGCTTAGCTGACCCTGGGTTGCTGTGTGTGCAACCTCTGCCAGTTAATGGGCCTCAGAGGAAGCGTGTGTGCTGTGGTTATGCTAACAGGCTTTGGAGTAAGAGGCTTGGGTCTGAACTGAGACTCTGTCCCATACTAGCTCTATACCTCTGGGTCCTCATGTGTAAAATGGGGATGACCATACCTACTGCTAAGGCTTGCTATGGGAAAATGAGCTACACCAAGCCGTGTGATTAGCCCATGCCTGGTTCAATGTAAGTGCTCAAGAAATATTAAGCTAAAGAGAAAAGAAAGAAAAGTGGAGAACCCT
This sequence comes from Myotis brandtii, assembly GCF_000412655.1. Taxonomy (NCBI): domain Eukaryota; kingdom Metazoa; phylum Chordata; class Mammalia; order Chiroptera; family Vespertilionidae; genus Myotis; species Myotis brandtii. The sequence goes on along the minus strand of NW_005371920.1, from coordinate 781,972 downwards.
GGAAGCCAGTTCGATCAGTACTATGGTCTGAATGTTTGTGTCCCCCAAAGTTCATATGTTGAAATCCTAATGCCCAGTGCAATGAAATTAAGAGGTGGGGACTTGGGCAGGTGCTTAGGTCAAAAGGATGGAGCCCTTATAAATAAGATTAGTGCCTTATAAAAGAGAGCTCACAAACTCCCCACCCTCTTTCGCCTTGTGAAGATACAAAGAGAAGTGTGTGACCCAGAACAGGGCTCTCACTCAGCCATGCTGGCACCCTGATCTCAGGCCTCCAGCCTCCAGAACTGTGAGAGATAAATTTCTGTTGTTTATTAGCCACCAGCCTGTGGTACTTTGTCATAGCAGCCTGAACAGACTGACATGAGCTAGGAACAAATAGCCATGTTAATTAGGGAGAATTTTATATTTAGGCAAATGTAACCAAATTAGAGACGTTGCATTTCTCAGGCACCAATATTTTGAGAAACCCCTTTTGCCTGGTTTTCTTCTAATGTGGTAATATTTGTCATTCTTGGGAATTAGAATTCACTCACTCATGCTACACCACTCCAGACTCAGGATCCACAAGCTGTAGTCAGCCACCTTGTCAGCATTCCACAGGGCATGGCCAGCCTGTCATGGGATCGTATAGAAAATGTGACATCTGAGTCATCAAAAGATTGCTTGTCATCACCATTACTATCACCCCATCATCATTTGTGGAATAGTCCAAGGACTCCTTAAGAAATGGAAGGAAGGAAGGAAGGAAGGAAGGAAGGAAGGAAGGAAGGAAGGAAGGAAGGAAAGAAGGAAGGAAGGAAGGGAGAAACAAGTAAAGACAACCAATCACATATTATTGAGATTCTAATCTCAGTGAGTATATTTTTTAAATGTATTTTGTGCATTTATGATGTTTATGATTTCTATTTTTATAGTATCAATAAAATTAGAGAGGTCTAAACTATACAAATTGGGGGTACAACCATGGTTCTACTTTTTTTAATTAATTGGCCTGGTTCCGCATAGCCAGAAGTCAGCATCTTCCTATATCTGCTATTCCGTATTGTGTCTGAGAGTGGGGACGCTAGTGTCAGATTGCCAAGTACCTTGGTGTCATCCTTGATTCCTCTTTGTGTTTCATACTGACAATGTGTCAGTGAAACTAACGGACTCTACCTCCAAAATATATCCAGAATCCAACTTTTCCTCACCATCTCTTTCACTGTGAATCTAGCCCAAACCACCATCGACTTTTGCTTTGTTTATTGCCTTCTAACAGTTTCCCTATCTCCACTTTTGTCTCCTCCAGTCTGATGACCATAAGGCAGCCATAATGATCTTGCTTAAAAATTTAAAAAGGAGACCAGATAATTCTACTCATCTGCTTAAAACTATCAGTGTCTCGTAGTCTCATCTACACTAATAAAAGAGAAACATGGTAATTGGTGTACGACCGCTACCCTTTTCATTGGCTAATCAGTGAGTATATGCAAATTAACTGTCAGCCAAGATGGCGGCCGGCAGCCAGGCACTGAAGCGAGCAGGGAGGCTTGCTTGCTGCAGACTCCAACGTTCGCTGCCTCACTTGCCAGCCTCTCAGCTGCAA
>NW_005371920.1:773153-778941 GCF_000412655.1 Myotis brandtii | reverse complement strand
CCCCCGCCCCCGGAGTGCACAAATTTTTGTGCACCGGGCCTCTAGTTCAGAATAAAAACCCAATGTCTCTACCATGACCAACAAAGTCCTCCATGATCTGGACTCCACCAACCTCTCTAACCTCTTCTACCATTGCTTTCCTCCTGGCCTGCTCTGCGCCAGCCCCTTTGCTTCCTCCTCTTTCCTGAAACATGCCCATCGAGTTCCTGCCTCAGGGTCTTTGCACTTCCCCGGAAGGCTTTCTCCCAGATTTCCACTAACACCTTTCTTATCTCCAGACACCTGCTTGGAGTCCTTTTAGCTTCCCCATCACTGTCTATCTTCTCACTTTGCCTTATTTTTCTTTATAGAAGTATTCCACCTGATATATTATAGTTATTTATTTGTCATCATTCTCCTCCTGTTAAAATCAATCTCCAAGAGAATGCCTATTTTCCTCACTGCTGTGTCCCCAGGGCCTATAACAGTGCTTTGCCTATGATAGGTCTTCAATCAATATTTCTTGAAAGGAAGAAAGGCTGAATACACGCACTGAAAGAGGCTGATCCATGCGAAGTTGCTTGGCAGAGGGCCTGGCACACCAGGAGTATGAGTTCTTCTTATATGATGTGTCCAAATTCCAAGGGGCTATTCAATCCAAAGAAGAGAGGGCAGTTTTCCCCCCTAATAGCAGAGGGCTAACCAGAGAGAACTGAAGTCTGGTCTGTCCACTACTGTTGCTGTTTCCTGCTGCAAATAATAATAATAATAAATGTCTACTGCAGTAGAGCTTTGCACATCTCTCCTGAATGCTTTTCTAATCTGCAAGGATGTCAGATCTGGGTCCCCACACAGGTCCAGCAGGAACCTATGAAGCCCTCGGTGAATGGGACAAGGACTGTTTTCTGGTATGTGCACAACAAGAGACGCCACTTTCAACCTTTCTTCCTGTTGACACTACTCTCAACTGTGTGAAGCAACTTTAAAAAAAAAAATTGACATACTTGTAGTCACATGCAGTTGTAAGAAACAATGCAGAGAGAACTCTTGCACACTTTCCCCAACTTCCCTAATCGTTAACTTTTGCAAAACTACTAGTATAGCATACTATCATAGTCAGAATACTGACCTGGATACAAGTTTTACTTGTATTCATTTGTGCTTGCTTGTGTGTGTGTGTGTGTGTGTGTATGTGTGTGTGTGTGTGTGTGTGTGTGTATATATATATATAATTTGTACAATGTTAGTTCCTGTATCCACCACCACAGCCAAGATACAGAACAGTTCCAACAGCACAAGGATCCCTCATGTTGCCCTTTAATAACCACACCCACTTTCCCTCCACATCTCCCCATCTCCCTCCTCTGCTCCTAAAACATCATTTTCAAAATGTTACATAAATGGATATATACACACTTATACAATATGTAACCTTTGGGAATTGGCTTTTCTCCTCACTCAGCCTAATTCATCTAAATTGTTGCATGTATCAATAGTTCCTTCCTTTTTATTGCTGAGTAGCATGCTATGCTACATATGTATCACAGTTTGTTTAACCACTCACCTGTTTAAGGTCATCAGGGCTGATTCCAGTTTTTGGCTCTTATAAATAAAGCTGCGATAAACATTCAAGTATAGATTTTTGTGTGTGAACATAAGTTTTCATTTCTCTGGGATAAATGCCCAGGAGAGTAATTGTTGGATCATATGGTAATTTCAGGTTTAGTGTTTAGAGAAAATACCAAAAACAAATTGTTTTTCAGAGCGACTATACACTATTTTACATTACACCAACAAAGTATGCATGATCCTGTTTCTTTACACCATTATCAGCATTCATTGTTGTCAGTTTTTAAAATATTAGCTATTTTTATAGTTACATAGTGTGAAGCAATTAAGAAAAAAACATAACATAGTTCTCCTAGGAAAACAAATCTACATTTCCATAACAAAGAGAGACTATCTGATTGACGAATTTGTAGGCCAATTCACCTTGTCTTTGTCTAACTAAGATCCAAGTGACTTTTATTGAGGTAAGTTTTCTCTGAGCCAGCTGGACTGCTCTAGGTGACCCAGACTCAGGAGAGACTGATATTTGATGGTTGTATTGTTTAATTAAATGATCATCTATAAGTGTACTGGTAAGAGTGGGCCTGTTTATAAGTATGAGCTTCCTAGTATGTAATTCTACCGAAGTTTAGTTTAATTGTATGCAAGGGAAGCACACTGTAGTTGTAAATTTCACAGAGAAAATTGCAAAATGACTCTCAACTTCTTTTTATTGTACCTCAGGGACAGCTCTGGCCACAGGGTAGAAAATAATGACAAACAAAACAAAACAATTTGTGGGTATGACCTACTCTGATCCTGGAAGGCCTATTTAACCCTGTCAACACTTGTGTGAAATCTCATTGTTGACACTTTTTTCTGATTGAGGCCCAGTTATCCTCTAGCCTAGAAAGGGAACTTGCCTGAATAAAGCTGGTTTAGATGTCTGTTCTTTTTGTGGTCACTCTCTCTTTTCAATGCCCCATATTAATAATCTCTTTTTTCCTAAATAAATGGGATCTCTTTCTCTCTCTTCCTGTGAAGATAAAACCGAGAAAAAAATCATTAAGTATCCATTTTATACATTTAATTAAGGAAAGAATATTTGTTTAAAATCACTCTTACTCTCTATATTCAAGAACAGTGCCTAATAGATGGTAAGGGGCTCAATACATATTTGTTGAATGACTTTTGAATGAACCACACATTTCATATTTTATTGTTTGATAGATAGTTAAGTGAAGGTTATAGGTATGGGCATTGGAGTCAAACACACATGATCAAAACTGGGCCTTTCCACTCATCAGCTTCATGATTTTTCTGGGATGCGCTTTTCTTGTCTGTAAATATTGTTTATTACCCAGAGATACTGTGAGGATGAGAGGCAATAATACACTGAAATATTTAGCATAGGGCATGTACTCAACAATTTTGGCTATGATTATTATTTCTGGTGCCTATTAAACCACCAGAATCTGAGCTCTCAAAAGACAGTGAATGGATATAACTGTTCAAACTTTTGTCTCTGCTCCAGCCCAGAGCACAGAATCAGGTACATGGTAACCATCACTCAATATCAGTGTGTTGAATTAAGATATATATGTATGCATTGCATTTGTATGGCTGAAATCAATGCCTCACTCATTCATGGGTTGCAAATGATTCCGTTCTGTGCATAGGATGAATGCTACTGAATAAAGTATATGGAAAATTCTGGGCCATGGCTACTGACCAAATTTGAACGGCTATTTAGCAAATGAATGAGCCAGGCATGGGAGTGGGATTGACTATATTATGTCCTCCTTCCACTTCTGGAAAAGCAACTCTTCTACAAACGCTACTTTTTAAAGATATAGTTGGGGTTTAATATCTACATTCAAAGCAGTAGCCCTAATAAGTGTAGAATGTAGTCAGTCTAAAAAAATAATATAATAACATCACAATTTGAAAAATAAAAGAAAAAAAGATTATTCGGGTCCCCACACACAAATATTACTGTGTTCATGTCTGTTCTACTCTCTGTAACGTTCTTGGTTAAATGATGCCCTGGGTGATAGAAGCCAGTGTCTCAGCAACCTCACCTCTAAAATAAGGCCCTACAAAATTTGTTCTATAAATACATTCGAAAAGTACTTTGAAATTCTTGCAGAGGAGTGATTTAGTGTGATAAAGGCAATTCCTGTTCCATTTCTGTCATACTATCAAGTTCCTGTCTAGCTTTAGGCCTAATCAAATCACTTTTACATTTCTCTCTTTTAAATCTGTGTCATTTTGGCATAACACTTTATCTCCTTAGGGGAAATAAGTATGGGGGGGGGATGTAGATAAGCATAAAGGAAGAAGGGGAGGAGGAGAGAGGGAAGAAGAGGCAAGAATTGGATGTGAGAAAGCTCTGGGCTTGTTGTCAGAAGATCTGGATGCTACCCTGCTCCACCTGCCGACATGTGTGATTCTGGGTGAACCACTCAGTCCCCTTGTGCTTTTCCCTCATTTGCAAAGTTGGAGAGAGATGTCATTGAAGGTGGCTTATTAGATGATTTCTAAGTGCATTTTGTTTTTTTATTACTTTATGTAAGGAGGTGAACCCACTGAAGCCAGCAAGCCAAACCCTGTTGGCACCTGTTTCTGTATACCTGTGAAGTGAACCTGGCTTTTACACTTTTAAATGGTTGAAGAAAAAAAAATGTCAAGAGAATAATATGTTGTTACACATGAAAATTATCTAAAATTGAAATTTTCATATAAGTTTTATTGGTACATAGCCATAATCCTTTGTCTACATCTTACCTATGGCCTGTTTCATGCCAAGAGGGCAGAGTTGAGTAGTTGCCAGAGACCTAAGGCCCACAAAACCAAAAATATTTACTATCTAGCCCTTTACAGAAAAAATTTGCCTACACCTGCTCAATGCATATTTAGTTTACCTACTTATTTTGGGTTGACCCATCTCTTTGATATGCGGTATGTGCTCATCAGGTATTTTTCAAAATGCCATTATTATAATGCATAATCCCATAAACTGCCCAGCTTCTTAAGAAGAGGGACTCTGTTTTGTTCACAATTAAAATCCTAGTGTCTTACACAGTGCAGGCATATAGCAGGTGCTCCGTATTTGTTGTTGAGTAAACATTTTAACACCAGTGCCAAGCCAATTTCAAAATTCCATAAGGAATTTCTCAGCTAGTGCAAACTAAGTTGCCTACTTCCGTAATATAGATTTTTAAAAAATGTAAAAATCTTGTTTACTTGACCAAAATTCTCCCTGCAAAAAGATCCCCACTAAATTTTAGGCATGCAATGAAAAGAGAATTTTAAAAAAATTGGAATAGTTTTTCTGTCTAAATAAAGCATTTATATATTTAAAAAAAAAACTGGTAAAATTGAAATGGCTTCAGCCTTTTATATCCGTGCGCCACGTTTTTAAAATGACGATTATTGGAATCCAAGGCATGGTTGTCAGGACATTCTTCGTAATTTAAGCAGAGCGGCAAAAAATGCAAGCATGTGTGCCGAGCAAAATGAGTGTAAGGGAAAAAGGTAAAATTTTGCATTCCTTGCAATGTGAACGTGTTGCATGCTGTGTTGCAGATTTACTACAGCTGAGTCATTTCGGGACACTAAGTGTGTGTTTCCAGGAAAAGGGAGAGGAAGGAACCAGGCTGAGGGGCTCGCCGGGTTCCCCCGGGCACTCCCAGCAGCAGACACCGGTATTCCGGAGCGGGCGGCGGCGTGGTCAAAAAAGGCGCCACGGCCCCTTTAAGAGGCACAGCACCTTCTCCAAGATACCATCTTGCACCAGGAGTTCATGTAAGCTCTCCACCTACCTTGATATATCCTCCTTAACTGGGTACGACTGGCCGGCGGGGCAAACGAGCCTTCTCATTGGCTTTGCGTGCACGGCCCTCTCTCTTTTATTGGCTCTTGCTCCCGCCACTCGGCGCTAACTCCCGCCCTCCTGAGCCGTTGAGGTAGGTTGAGTGAGGGCTCTTGGGTTAGTTCCTGTTAGGCCCCGGCCGGGGGAGTAGGTTGAAGTCTCTTAAGATGCCCGGTGGGCTGGGGCACCGGGGGCTGTGAAGAAGGCGTGAGGGGGCGACGAGGGGAGACCGCGGCAGGCCCGAACGAGAGCGGCGGCCGAGCCCGCCTTCCCTGCACCATGCTCATAGAGGATGTGGATGCCCTCAAGTCCTGGCTGGCCAAGTTACTGGAGCCGATGTGAGTGAGCCTGGCTGGGCCGGGGCCGGCGAACGTGGGCGTTGGGGGC
>NW_005371920.1:748526-773113 GCF_000412655.1 Myotis brandtii | reverse complement strand
CCGGCGTCTCCTCTGTAGTACTATCACCATTGAGGGGGGAGGGGAGAGGAGGGAGAGCCAGGGGCACGGAGACCGTGTGCTGTGGGGCCTGTCGGGAAGGGGGGCGAGGGCTTGTTAAGTCCAAGTCTTGGGGTGCTCCCGGGGCAGCAGGAGCAGCGAGGGGACTGGAAATGTTGCTGATTGAGAACTGCGAGGGAGAGCAGGGCTATCGAGGGATTTTTAAATGTGGATATTGGCATCTCGAAGGGAAGAGCAGGGTAGCCAGGGCTTTACAGACAACATTGTTCCGGGACTAAAAGATCTGGAAGCGGCGAGTGTCGAGGAGGGCCTTTTCCAAACCGGGCAGAAAGGGAGGGGAGGGGTACTGAGGGTTTTACAGAGATTACCGATAAGCTCTTAAGAGTCTAGGAATATTAAAGTATTTGAAAAAACGGGGGGGGGGGGGGTTGAAAGGGAAATGTAGGCATGGGGGGAATTATTGGGGAGCTGATCAATATGATAAAGGTTTTTAGGGGTTTCAAATATTATTGATGAGTTGATAGTACTAGGAGAACTGATGATCTTTAAATACCATTGGGGCTTGGGGGGAGTTGAGGTTTATGCGTTTGGTTGGGGGTTACCCTGCTACCTAGCATTGGAGGAGGGGCTGGGCGGGACGGGTGTGTGTACCTGCGGGATCTCGCGGTTTCTGGATGCGGCGCTGGAGGCATGGAGGGCGTTGCAGAAAGAATAGGAGTTTTGTACATATTGTTGAAAGATGGAGAGGGCAACTGAAGATACTGAGGTGGAGGGTTGTTGTCGAGGTGCTGAAAAGAATGAGGGGCTTGTTTTAAAATAAACATTCTGGGTCGTATTTGGGACCCATGAAAGGGAGAGCAGAGGTATCAAGTTTTTGTGGGTTTTGTAACCATTTTAAGGGGGTAGGAGTGCGTATATTTGGGACACTGAGGTTTGCATAGCTGGTTCCCGAAACACATCTTCTAGAGTAGACTCTTCTAGGACCTAGGGAAGGCGGAAGGGGAGGACTGGAGAGACATGCTGTCTTTCACCCTCTTGGGAGAGAGGGCATGGAAAGGCAAGGGAAAGGATGGTTTCCCGCCCCCTCTTCGTTTCTGGGGCTTATCTTCCTGCTGGAGGTGAGGACTTTCTGGCTGAAGGAAAGGGGGTAGAGGAAGCGATGGGCAGGCTTTGCTTCATTAAATCAGATCATTTGCGTGGCAAGATTGAGTTTTTCAGAGGTGGAAGTGTGGAGATGGGGTAAAGTTGGGGCTGTTGAGAAAGCTACTTTACTTCCCCGTTGAGTTTTTGGTCCTCCGGAGAAATCTTGGTAACTAACCTCTGTTGTTTCTTGAGGTGAGATTGGAACACCTATGGAGAGTCATGGGTAGTCCAGTGTGTCAGCCTTGTGAAGGCAGGATGTGTGAGGGAGGCAGGCTTAGGGAATTTGGGTGTCTGAAGTGATATTTGCTTTCTGAAGATGAGGATGTGAGTAGAGCACAGGTGTGAATAAATGCACACCAAGGGCTTCTGAGTTTTACATTAGTGATGGTCAAGTTTTGTTGCTGTTGTTTTGTTAATCCTCACCCAAGGATATTTTTTTCCATTGATTTTTAGAGAGAGTGGAAGGGAGGGGGAGAGACACAGGGAGGGAAACATCCATGTGAGAGAGACACATCGATTGGTTGCCTCCCGCACATGCTCCGACCAGGGCCGGGGATCGAGCCTGCAACTGAGGTACATGCCCTTGACTGGGAATCTAACTCGGACCCTTAGGTCCCCGGGCCCATGCTCCATCCACTGAGCAAAACCGGCCAGGGCAGTGAGGTCTAGTAAAAGTGAAAATGACTTATTGGTGCACTTGAAGTTTTGTAGAAGAATGTGGGCCTCCTGGATGTGCATCATACTTTTTCTACAGTACAAAGTTTTGGAACACAAAAATGGAGATGGAGTGTGATAAAGTTGAGAAATAGTGAAGTTGATTTAGTAAAATTGACCATATTTGGAAAAGGCTGAAAAAAAAAGAAAAATGTCTGTATAAAAATTCTTTACCTCTATGCTCTTTAATGTTTAAGAAACCAAAAACTTAACTCCGGCTGTTTATGTTGCCATTGTGTGTGTGTGTGTGTAACAGTTTTTCATACAAGCTCTGATTTTGTTTGTTGGTAGAGATCATTTTAAAAGTATTAAATGTATTAAAATTTTGTTTTTTTACATATTTTTATTGACTTCAGAGAGGAGAGGAAAGGGAGAGAGAGTTAGAAACATCAATGATGAGAGAATCATTGATTGGCCGCCTTCTGCACGCCCCACACCAGGGACTGACCGAGCCCACAACCGGGCATGTGCCCTTGACTAGAATCGAACCAGGGACCCTTCAGTCCAGCTTGACACTTTATCCACTGAAAAAGTTTTAAATGTATATTTTATGTCTTGGGTAGAAGGTGACAAGTTTTGATATTATAGTTAGTTGTGTGTGTGTGTGTTTTTTTTAAAGATCCCTAAAATGTTTCTTAATGTCAAAATTTAGTTTGAGTAGGAAGTTAAATCTCCTAAGGGTCTTTTCACTTGGCTTTTTTGGCTGTTTATATTGGTAAGTTTGTAGATACGTAGTAATTTTCATGGGTAAAAATTACCTTTCAAAATGAATATTTGAGTTTAGTTTCCCCATTTGTTTTCCGTTTATGTTCAATTTAAAGCACACATCATGTTTCTATCTATTCTCTTTAATTTTTGTTACTTTTTTAGGATTAAAAAGATCTAGAATTACTACAACTTAGACTTAACAATATAGAGGCATTCATAGAATTAGAAAATAAAAATACTTATTTTTAATTCACATAAGTAATGGTTTTGGATGGAAGTGTTATGAAGAAATAAATGCAGATATCACATGTATTTTCATTCTTAGTATGTTGTTATGGGAGATTATTTTTGTTTGTTTAGACATCCTAAAATGTAATAAATGATATGCTAAAGAGGGATGTATTTGTAAATTTACTTTTTGCATATTCCAGATTTAAGAAAATTTTCATGGCTGATTGGCATGTTGCTACAACATAGCATTTCAGAGCAGTTGTTAAGTTTTCAGATAAACGTAGTTGCAGTGGCTGTGTTGGAATGGTACGGTGGCACATGATTTCCCACTGCACTTTCTTGTTTAACTTATTTTCCAGTTAACTAAATTTATGGAAGTTTTTGAAATTTTAGGTGTTTTTAAGCATATTACAGCTTATCACTGGTAAAACAAAGGCATGTAAGGGCGTATTTCTAAACCAATCCAGTTTACATGTGATTATTCCCTATAGACAAATTAGAAATACCATGTGTTGTTAAGAGCTCACCTGTTACCTTCCATGCCATCTCTATTGTCTTCCAAATAGAGATGTGAGACATATCTATTATTTTTATTAGAGGAAAGACAGAAGGAGGGAGCCTAGAAGAAATGGCTTCTTAACTGGCTGGGAAAAACCCAGTACCATTTAAAAAAAAAAATACATTTTATTGATTTTTTTTTTTTTTTACAGAGAAGAAGGGAGAGGGATAGAAAGTTAGAAACATCAATGAGAGAGAAACAACATCAATCAGCTGCCTCCTGCACACCCTCCACCGGGGATGTGCCCGCAACCAAGGTACATGCCCTTGACCGGAATCAACCTGGGACCCTTCAGTCCGCAGGCCGACGCTCCATCCACTGAGCCAAACCGGTTAGGGCCTCAGTACCATTTTTGTTGGCATCATAAAGGGGAGAAAAACCATATTAGGCAAGAAGTTTCTATCTCTTTTCCTACTGCTGCATGAACAGACTGAATTCACAGATCTTGTTTGGGGGCCTCATCTTTCTTCACTTTCAAAATATGCTAGATATCCTAGTCATAGAGGCTGTGTAGGGATTATGCACAACTAGAAGATGCCGTGGTTTCTTTCTATCAGAAATAACTTCATGTTAAGTATGGGAACCCCTTTAAAAGTAAGGTTCTAAGTGAATGTTAGGGATAAATAACTGAAGAAATTTCTGCAAGTTTAGAAAAAGTTCAGGCAAGCATTTTTCAGTAACACACATTCCTACCAAAAATGTCTTTAATGGGGAATGTTTTAAGTTACTTATATATTACATATTAAATATATAAAATCATATGCAATTCATACTGCTTGTTTGGCTTATTGTAAAAGTTTGTCTTTTTAAAAAAGCATTTGTAATACTTGTTGGAGAGTTGCATCCATCCATCTATCCATCTATCCATCCATCCATCCATCCATCCATCCATCCTAGTAGAGCATCATTATGTGAATCAGGCCATTTAATTTCTAGTTCTGTGTCTCAAATTCACTGTGGGACTTCGGAGAAATTGTCTAACCTTTTTCTATTAAACAGAGTTAATTTTATTAGCCTTTTACCTACCTCATGAACGTGGTTTGAATATTAATGATGCAGACTTAGTGCTTTGTGTACCTCAGAATCATCATTAAATATAAATGAAATTTCGTGGTTTTGAAATATGAAAATATGCTGAACTCTTTCTGCAAAAATATTTTACTTACTAATGTTAAGCACCACTGACTGCCACTTACAAAATAATAATCAGTCTAGTGCATGACAGAGCTAGAGTCTCATTGCAGGCTGAATAGGCAGGAACAGGAATTGCTAGTGGAAGCCATAGTCTTCTTGTGCAGTTTCTGTGAGTACAGGCCATATGTACTTTGTGCATGTACTAGGAGATTGAATATATTGCCTTCTCTGATGGAAAAGGCAGCAATAAAATGCAGAGACTGAGATTTTTTTTTGGTTCATATTTATTGGTTCAGTGATCATGGGGGTATACTTTGGTTTAACTCTATAGAGTTTACATGCTGCTATCAAGTTAAACTCTGACTAGTAATCTCTGAAGTTGCTCAAATGGTAGGAAAAACGATCACCTTGGAGCTGTTAGACCTGACATCCCTGATAAATAAGCTACTAGGGTGAAATGAGTATTTTGGAGGTGTGTTCTTAAGGTTGAGAAGTACTGATAATTTTCTAACGTGTACTTAGTGGCTTCAAAGAATTAGTTTGCCTTTAAAGTGCTGTGGGACTTGTTTAAGGAGACCATTCACTGTTTCATAGAAAAGGACATATTTTGACCAGACGACTTCTTGGCAATTTTATTATACTAAGTTACGAACATATTTGTTCTTATGTCTTTTGGTCTGGCTCCTAAATATGTCTGACTTCATTCTTCCTGGCCCAATTGCTATAGGCTAGAAGCCAGAAGTTGCTTTATATCCCTGTTTCCTACCACTGTCTCCTCTCTTTCACAGTGTTGTTACTTCATTATTAATTTCCCTTTTTAACCATTTGTTATTTTGTACTGTAATTATTTGTTTTCATACTCATCTCTTGGCCAGTGACTGCAGGGCAAAGTCTTGCTCAAAGTAATTCCATTACCTAGCAAGATGCTTGGCACTTAGTAAATATTCAGTAAATGTTTAAATGGATGCATGTGCTCATATGTAAATTTAGGTTGGTGGACAATTAGAAAAGTAAGATTTTTTTTAAATTATCCTATTTTCTGGGTATACTTAGTTGGTGACCACTGCTCTAGAAGCCATAGTCCAAATATCAAAATGATGTTTGCAGCTGACAGATGTATGTATATATATTTTTCCCAAAACAATCTATGGGTATTTTATTTTACATTGTGTTCATTCATGAATACCATTAATTAAGGGAAAGATGAAAGCTTCTATTTGAAAAGAAGTATCAATATTTGTGTTATCTTTAATATGTGTTAACATTTTTTAGAACTTAATAGTTATGTACACTCTTTGATAAAATAAGCTCAGATTTTACTTATTTTTCAAATACTGTCTTAAATATATTTTTATTGATTTCAGAGAGGAAGGGAGAGAGAGAGATAAAGCGAGAAAGAAACATTGATTGGTTGCCCCCTGTATGTGCCCCAACTGGGGACTGAACCTGTAACGGATCGAGCTGCAACCCGGGCATGTGCCCTGATGGAATCGAACTAGTGACCTCTTGGTTCCTGGGTTGAAGCTCAACCATTGAGGCACACTGGCTGGGCATCCACCACTGCCTTATTAAAGGAATAATCAGAACACAGATCTCAGGGGCAGACTTTTTTTTTTTTTTTTACTTTTTTTGTAAAGTAATAAGAGCATTATTGTATTGCAGCAAATATAGAAAGGAGAGAAAAGAATAAAAATTTGGGGTGTATTTATTTCCAGTTTTTTCCAGTTTCTCTTCAGTGTATGAACTTTCTTGTAGATGTAAATAGATCCAAATACACTGTTTTTTTTAATCTTGATTTCTCTAATTGACTTTACATCAAAAGTATTTTTTATATTTGTGTATTGCTTTTTATAACCATCACTTTGGATGCCTAATTTATAATAATAAAAGTGTAATATGCTAATTAGACCAGACAGCCAAACGACCTTCCAGACGTCCTTCCGGATGAAGTCGTTCTGAACGAAGCGGGGCTGCAAGGGCTGAGGCAGCCACTGCGGCTGCGAGGCCCGAGCCCCTTGCATGAATTTCGTGCATCGAGCCTCTATTGTTTCATAAACATTCAACAATAACTTTACCTTTTCTGTTAAAAATAATGCTGTTTTTATGAAATAAATGTATATATTTTTAGTTTGTCTTAGGTACCAGTAGTATTTCCTATATTTGGCTTCATCCTGAGACTAATTTCCCATAAGTACAACTACTATGCAAGTCAAAGAATGTGAACATTTTTAATGGTTGTAGATACACATCAGGATCAGGAGGTCTTTTTCCCCTTTGGCCCAATAATGTATTCATTAATTGTCTCACCTCTGAAACAGAAACTACACAAAGGTAGAACTTAAAATTGAACCCATATTCAGAAATATGTAGTTTTTTCCTGAAAGTGAAAAAGGTTTAAGTAGTCCTGGCTTTTCCCTGAAACAAATAGACTATAGTGGTTTGTCAGTAGTATATAAGGAAGGATCTTTACTCTTAGGTTTTAGGATTGGGTATATATGTTTGAAATCTGTAAAGCTGATGTACCAGCTCAGCAGATGTGTCATACCTGCAATGGAAATTTCATTAAGGAAGAGAAAGGCAAACGAGGTTTTTACAAGTAAGACATTTTAGGGTGATATTTCTGTTTACTTCCCCTGATAAAAATTAATCCTAATTGCTTTTTGTTTTTTAAATGACTTAAAGATAGATTACTGAGACATGTTCTTAGAACATTGTTATGCAAGATGTGAATTTTAAGATCCTTATACATATATTTTTTTACCATTGATTTTTGTTTTTTAAGAGAGTGGAAGGGAGGAAGGAGGAGAGAGAGAAACATCGATGTGAGAGACACATCAATTGGTTGCCTCCCACAGGCACCCCGACCCAACCTGGAGACCAAACCTGCAACCTAGGTATGTGCCCATGCCCTTGACCTGGAATCCAACCTGCAACCCTTCTGTCCTCAGGCCAACACTCCAACCATTGAGCTATGCTGGACTTTACAAATATAAAGTCCTTATATTTGTAACTTCCATTAAACTTTAGGAATTTCTTTTGTTGTTGTTGTTTTTTAATTGAAAGGAACTATTGGTTGAGATTTAGGATACATTAATTTGACATGTAGATATACATTAGAAAAGAGGCCCTCTCCCTTCATCTTTGAAATCAATAAAAATATATAAAAAAGAAAAGTGTATGTGCTGTGGAAAAGATTTTACTTGTGTGGAATTGCACCTGAGTTTAGTTCTACGGGTGTTCTGTCTACCTGATCTTCAGTGGATCACTTAATTTGTCTAATATATGCAAATTTAATTATCGGTAAAATGAATAATTGATTATGCTGTTAAGGCCTTTTAAAGACTCTAGGATCCTGGTTGGCAAACTGCGGCTCTCGAGCCACATGCGGCTCTTTGGCCCCTTGAGTGTGGCTCTTCCTAAGCTAGCGATGGGCGAACCTTTTGAGCTCGGCGTGTCAGCATTTTGAAAAACCCTAACTTAACTCTGGTGCCGTGTCACATATAGAAATTTTTTGATATTTGCAACCATAGTAAAACAAAGATTTATATTTTTGATATTTATTTTATATATGTAAATGCCATTTAACAAAGAAAAATCAACCAAAAAAATGAGTTCGCGTGTCACTTCTGACACGTGTCATAGGTTTGTCATCACTGTCCTAAGCCTTAGGAGTACCCTAATTAAGTTAATAACAATGTACCTACCTATATAGTTTAAGTTTAAAAAATTGGGCTCTCAAAAGAAATTTCAATCGTTGTACTGTTGATATTTGGCTCTGTTGACTAATGAGTTTGCCGACCACTGCTCTAGGAGAATAGTAAATTTAGACGGTATTATTACCTTTTAAAATCTCTTTGTTATAATAGAAGCCCCTTTTTGTCTAGAAATGTGTATATCATAGGCATGGATCCAAAATTTTCAAATCTGTTTTATTCTAAAACTGGAGGCCTACAGCACAAAATATGTGTGTGTGGGGGGAATCCCTCAGCTTGGCCTGCACCCTCTCCAATCCGGTACCACTTGGGGGATGTCTGACGGCCTCTCGAAATCCGGGACTTCTGGCTCCTAACCGCTCACCTGCCTGCCTGCCTGATCGCCCCTAACCATCTCTGCCTTCGGCCTGATCGCCCCTAACTGCTCCCCTGCTGGCCTGATCATACCCTAACCGCCTCTGCCTTGCCCTGCACCCGGGACCTGGGCTTCCCTCCCTCTGGCTGGCTGCAGGCACCCAGGACCTGGGCCGGCATTGCCTGGGCCACAGCTGCAGGAGCCTGGGACCACTGGGCGGGCGCCTTGTCCCTTTCCCACGCCACAGGTGCGGGGCGGGCAGCTTGTCCCTCTCCCGGGCCGCAGGCGCTGGCACCTGGGACCATGGGGCGGGGGGCTTGTCCCTCTCCCGGGCCACAGTCTGGCTGGTCCCCATTCCTCTCTCGCGATCTCATTTGTACCTGGCTGGTCCCCATTCCTCTCTCGTAAGCTCATTTGTGCCTGGCTGGTCCCCATTCCTCTCTTGTGAGCTCATTTGTGCCTGGCTGGTCCCCATTCCGCTCTCACCAGTGTTGAGTGTCTGAGCTGTTAACAGCGTGAGGGCTTGATGACTATTTGCATATTAGCTCTTTATTATATAGGATATGCTTATTCCTATATGTAAGCAGAAATGAATTTTCATAAGCTTTGGTTACAAATAAATAGCTGAATGGTTTACTCTTCCTAGGTGGCCCTGCATTTGTTTTGTAATCTACCAAGGATCTTAGACATGTAGATTTTTATGACACACATCTGGATGTCTTGGGCTAGTATTAGCATGCTACCATAGTTACTACAATATAGTCAGTTTTTGAAGTGTATATGGTAAGGGGTGGTGAAAGAAAAAATAAGAACAAACATAAAAGTACAGAAAATTACAACATAAAATTCCCCAGTGTGTTTAAGTTTCACCATTCAATTGGTGTCAGTTGTTATTTCAGACTGGCAATTTCTCTCCTAGGGCACTTTATGGATATATATATTAGGAGCTATTGATTTAAATGGTCCTATTCCTTTGGCTATAAACATATTTTTGTATTTGGTGCAGAATTCTATCAGTTATTAATAATTAGTTCACTCACATTAAATATTTAGAATCTGTGATCACTCTTTTCTTGGTGTTTTGTCTTTTTCTGCTCTTTGAACTTCTCATAACTGTTCATCTTGAGTTTTAGCACTGTCACATCAAATGTATTTCATCAGAAGAGGCCTAACTCTGCATTTGTTTTAGAGTCTGAATAGTAAATATATGTATAAGGCATCTGTGTATGTTTAACCCACCTAATTTATCCAGTAATCTGAATGTTTTGCCTGTTTTTCACTAAGAACCCAAATATTCTTACCCAGCATTGTACCGTCAGGTCATGAGTCTTTCTGAAGAGTCTCGTAATACTAGAGAAAATAACATTGCCTCTTTATGCCATTTCTTATTTTTAAAAATCCTTTTCTTTTTATGCTTAGAATATTTATCTTATCCAGGATCTGAACTTTCTAAGTAAAGTAGAAATGTGATCCCCCCCTCCCATTTGAAAGTTGATTAGAATTATACTGATCAAATATCTTCGTGTTCTCAGGAGTGAAATTAGGTCTACCTACATATCTCTTTCTTGAGGTTTTTATGGAATAGCCAAAATGGGCATGGTATGTGTAACATTTTTTTGAAGATGAAAATGCTGTAAATTCATTTTTAGAATTTAGCAATTTATATTTTTTACTTAAGAAAAATTGTAGCTTTCTTTTAAATTGCATGTTTTTATTAATATGTAACTCATCATCTTTAACACTTAGTCTTTCCTAGTACACTTTGATCCTTGCCCATAATTTATTTTTATTAGGTCTGAATTTTGTAAAATTGACAGTCATTGAAATTTGCTCTCTTAGAACTTGGTGCATAAAGGTACATAGATTTTTTAAAAACCTGCCTTTCCCACAAAATGTTAATACTGGCAATGAAAAAATTCTATTTTATTGAATTATGAACTTTAGAAAAATAGACTAGAAGGAAATAAAGGTGCTTATGCTTAGTCTTTCTTTTGTTTGCTGATCTCATGAAGTTGTTGGAAATGATTGATACTCTTGGAGCTGAATCCAACTTTCTGGTTGACAGTGGAGGCCCAAGGACTGTAGAACAAGATTAGTTGATTGGAGTGTTTTACAGGAATATGATCACTTTGCTTGCATATTGATTTTAATTACTGTCTTCCTGAATTTTTTCATTTTAGCTTTACAGCAACCCTATGAAGCCATACAAGATAATGTGTTACTTAAATGTACATTCATGAGGAAAATAGAATATTAAAAAATACATATATTTGCAACATAAAACTTTTAGTTTCATGTAATATAGATTAAATGTTAAGTCTGACAGATTACTGTATGTCAGGAATTGGCAACTCAAGGATCATGTGCTGCCCTGGCATAGGAGATACTTTAGGTTGTCAAAGTCAGGTTACTACTGACTAGGGCAGTGTTGGCGAACCTTTTGAGCTCGGCGTGTCAGCATTTTGAAAAACCCTAACTTAACTCTGGTGCCATGTCACATATAGAAATTTTTTTGATATTTGCAACCATAGTAAAACAAAGATGTATATTTTTGATATTTACTTTACATATTTAAATGCCATTTAACAAAGAAAAATCAACCAAAAAAATGAGTTCGCGTGTCACCTCTGACACGCGTGTCATAGGTTCGCCATCACTGGACTAGGAAAAAAAAGTGAAGTAGGTAAAGGTTATCTCTGCTGCCCTCCCACCACTTTCTTAACCTTTCTGTGCTGACTCCCAGATATTGTCTCTCTTGCTTATAGCAGCTAAAGTGTTTGCCAGTAATATTTAAGGTGCCAAACTTCTATTCTCACTTTTAAAAATAAAAGATCCTTAAGGTACTCACTGAGATGATTAACAGTGGAGTTGATCTCCATTTTTGGATGCTGGTTCCTGGGGTTATAGGGACTGGGGGAAATTGTTGTTACTTTTCCTCCTTCCTCATTGGTCCCATGGAACAGATAGCTCCTAAAGACATTGACTGTTTCTATAGGCTGGGAGTCAAGCTGAAGCTAAGAGTCAGTTGCCACCTTTTTCTTATTACCATTGAGAAAGCAAATACAGATTTATTTAAAAATTCTGGGTGTAATTAGAACATTGAAAGTAGGAGACAAACTATTTTATGAAAATAAGCAGAAAAGGAAACACTTACTTGCACTACATGTATGCTGTGTGTTATAATAGTCCCCTGTGTTTGCAGTTACTTTAAAGTTTTCAGCTTTTCAAAATAGGGGTGAGTTCATTAATGATAACCATTTGAAAAAATTGTTTAAAAATTTTTATATTTTCTCTATCTAACTAGATGTGATGCTGACCCTTCAGCCTTAGCCAACTACGTTGTCGCACTGGTCAAGAAGGACAAACCTGAGAAAGAATTGAAAGCCTTTTGTGCTGATCAACTTGACGTCTTTTTACAAAAAGGTAATTACTATGGACCTTTTGTCATGTATTTAAGATTTTCAATTTAAAACTTGATAAAATCTTGAACGTATAAGCTTAAAAGGAAAGAAATTGTCAGGGTCCTTTTATACTTGAATATATCCATTCATACCTAATTATTTATCACTAGAGGCCTGTTGCACGAAAATTCATGCAATAGGCCTTCCTTCCCCTGGCTGCTGGCACCAGTTTTCCTCTGGCACCCGGGACCCAGGCCTTTGGTCCGGCCGCAGTGGAGAAGCCAAGCCTCTTCAGTCTTCAGTCTTTAGTCTTCACTCTGGCTGGAGCCTTTGCCTGCATATGCAAATTAACTGCCATCTTTGTTGGGTTAATTTGCATAGTCACTCTGATTGGCTTGTGGGTGTAGCGGAGTGACACCAGTTTGCATGTTTCTCTTTTATTAGTGTAGATATATTTTGGCAGAACTGGTTTTTCCTTCTCTGTTTCTTTCCTATATTGAGGCAGTGGTAACTAATGCTTTTTTAGGTGAATGGGTCCTTTGCAGCTTGTGGCAGATCCTAGTTGATGGTGGGGGGCGGATTCTTAGTGTTTATTAAGGCAGTGAAGCTTTCTGTTGTGTGGGGTTTTTTTTTGTTTTTTTTCCTCCTCTTGGCTGGGGCTTTTTGATATCCAAGAAGAGGTGGCATGTTCTTCTCTTTGTGCCTTTAACTTCTCGTTTTCTTACCAAAGTATTTTTCATAGTCCACAGAGATTCCTGGAGTCTTCCCCTGCTGCTTTTCTGACCTCATTCCCTACCTGTCCTCCTCACTATTCATTGTAGTCACATTGACTAATGTGCTGTTTTTGTCAACATGGCAAACATATTCCCAATTCAGGGCTTTTGAACTCTCTTTACCCTTCCTTGAAACATGGTTTCTTCCCTTATGGTTTTTGGTCTCTTCTCAAATGTTATCATTAAAGCAGCCATTTTCAGCCTTTTTCATCTCATGGCACTCATAAACTACTAAAATTCTGGTACAACAAAAAATAAATATTTTGCTCATCTGACCAAAAAAATAGGTATAATTTTGATGATACTTATTACACCGGATGGCTATAGTTGGGTTGGCTGTTGTCATTCTAACTAGATGTGATGCTGACCCTTCAGCCTTAGCCAACTACGTTGTCGCACTGGTCAAGAAGGACAAACCTGAGAAAGAATTGAAAGCCTTTTGTGCTGATCAACTTGACGTCTTTTTACAAAAAGGTAATTACTATGGACCTTTTGTCATGTATTTAAGATTTTCAATTTAAAACTTGATAAAATCTTGAACGTATAAGCTTAAAAGGAAAGAAATTGTCAGGGTCCTTTTATACTTGAATATATCCATTCATACCTAATTATTTATCACTAGAGGCCTGTTGCACGAAAATTCATGCAATAGGCCTTCCTTCCCCTGGCTGCTGGCACCAGTTTTCCTCTGGCACCCGGGACCCAGGCCCTTGGTCCGGCCGCAGTGGAGAAGCCAAGCCTCTTCAGTCTTCAGTCTTTAGTCTTCACTCTGGCTGGAGCCTTTGCCTGCATATGCAAATTAACTGCCATCTTTGTTGGGTTAATTTGCATAGTCACTCTGATTGGCTTGTGGGTGTAGCAGAGTGACACCAGTTTGCATGTTTCTCTTTTATTAGTGTAGATATATTTTGGCAGAACTGGTTTTTCCTTCTCTGTTTCTTTCCTATATTGAGGCAGTGGTAACTAATGCTTTTTTAGGTGAATGGGTCCTTTGCAGCTTGTGGCAGATCCTAGTTGATGGTGGGGGGCGGATTCTTAGTGTTTATTAAGGCAGTGAAGCTTTCTGTTGTGTGGGGTTTTTTTTTGTTTTTTTTCCTCCTCTTGGCTGGGGCTTTTTGATATCCAAGAAGAGGTGGCATGTTCTTCTCTTTGTGCCTTTAACTTCTCGTTTTCTTACCAAAGTATTTTTCATAGTCCACAGAGATTCCTGGAGTCTTCCCCTGCTGCTTTTCTGACCTCATTCCCTACCTGTCCTCCTCACTATTCATTGTAGTCACATTGACTAATGTGCTGTTTTTGTCAACATGGCAAACATATTCCCAATTCAGGGCTTTTGAACTCTCTTTACCCTTCCTTGAAACATGGTTTCTTCCCTTATGGTTTTTGGTCTCTTCTCAAATGTTATCATTAAAGCAGCCATTTTCAGCCTTTTTCATCTCATGGCACTCATAAACTACTAAAATTCTGGTACAACAAAAAATAAATATTTTGCTCATCTGACCAAAAAAATAGGTATAATTTTGATGATACTTATTACACCGGATGGCTATAGTTGGGTTGGCTGTTGTCATTTTTTTAATTTGACAATCTAAGGAAAAAGAGGTCAGTGTCCCTGGCTAAATAAGTCAGGTGTTGCATATTTTTAAAAAGTGCTGTCTTAGAGTAGTTTCCCCTGAATGTATAGTATGCCACATGCCCCTAGACACTCTCGTTCTAACCTTGCTTTATTATTTTTTATCATGGCATTTGTCATTCCTTGTCATGTTGTATGTTGATATGCCTGTTTATATATGTCTCTCCTCCCCAACCCTGTTTGGTCTTTTCCTTTGTGGAGGAGAGACTTGGAACCTACAGTGCCTGTCACATAGAAGGTATTCAATAAATATTGTTGAATAGATGGACAGGAATGTAGATAATGCAGTTACTGGTTGATCTAGCTATTGATGGTGGGAAGACATCCTTTAACTCAAATATTTACTGAGAAAGAAAAGATAGTAATTGTGGCTTCTCAATCTAAAACACAGTAATTCCTCCCTAGTACAGATGGGAGGATGAGTATTTTCTTTTCTAAATATATTAATTTATATTACTCAGTTTCCATTAAAGATAAATCATGTAAAATGTAGGGCCATGAAAAAAATAAGTAAAACATTGCAAAGACATTTGAGGTAACAGGCAAATATATGTTAGGATATCTAAGAATTCCTTGTTACAAAAGCTTTAAAGATTTTTAGTAACTTTTTTGAAAAATATATTTTCTTGATTTTTTACAGAGAGGAAGGGAGAGGGAGAGGGATAGAGAGTTAGAAACATCAATTCAGCTGCCTCCTGCACACTCCCTACTGGGGAAGTGCCCGCAACCAAGGTACATACCCTTGACCGGAATCGAACCTGAGACCCTTCAGTCTTCAGGCTGACGCTCTATCCACTGAGCCAAACCGGTTAGGGCTTTAGTAACTTTTTAAAAAATTACAAAAGCAATACATGTGAGGAAGAATTTTAAAGAACATTTTTAAAAGGAAAAAAAAAAATAAATTGCCATAAATTTGCAACCAGAGAGAAAATCACTGATCATAAAAATAATGCTTTTGAAGGGTCTGATTAATTTATTTTCTTAAAGTTATGTGTACAATTAACAAGAGATAATAGTTTTATAATAGGAAAAAGTTACCACACAAATTAATAGCATAAAGATGCTTTTCTGAAGGAAAATTAATTAGATATTTTAGAAACAGCTGATTATGTAAAATGTGTAATAATTACAGTGTAAGCAGGGTTTGTGTTGTACTTTTAAAAAAATTTCTTGATTTTGAGAGAGAGAGAGGAAGGGAAAGAGAAACATCAGTTTGTTGTTCCACGCATTTATGCATTCATTGGTTCATTCTTTTTTTTTTTTAATCTTCATTGCTGAAAGTATTACTTATATCCTCCCCCCCCTTCCCCCCATTAACCTCCTCCGGCCCGCCCCAGGCCTTCAGCACCGTATTGTCTGTGTCCATGGGTTATGCATACAGGTTTTTGGTTGCTTACCTCCTCCCAACTTTCCTCTGAGATTCTGCACTCTGTTCTGTTGGTTCATTCTTGTATGTTCCCTGATCTGGGATTGAACCCACAACCTTGGCATATCAAGATAACATTCTAACCAACTGAGCTATCTGGCCAGGGTTTTGTGTTGTACTTTTATTTTATTTTTAATATTTTTATTGATTTTTAGAGAGGAAGGGAGAAGAAAACATTGATATGAGAGAGAAATATAGATCAGTTGCCTCCTGTACACCCCCTACCAGGGATCGAGCCTGCAGCCTGGGCATGTGGCCTGACCAGGTATTGAACTGGCAATCTGTGTATGGAACAACACTCAACCAGCTGTGCCACACTAGCCAGTGCTGTGTTGTACCTTTTAAAAATATGTATATATATTTTTTCTTGATTTCAGAGAGAGGAAAGGTGAGGGAGAGAAAGAGATAGAAACATCAATGAGAGAGAATCATTGATCAGCTGCCTCTTGTACAACCCCACCAGGAATCAAGCCCACAACCCCGGTATGTGCTCTGACCAGGAATTGAACCATGACCTCCTGGTTCATAGGTTGATGCTCAACCACAGAGCCACAACCGCTGGGCTATTGTACTTTTAATATGCTCTTTTTTCCTTAGGATAGGATCAATGAAAGTTATTTGATTCAAGAAATTTGATTTGAACAACAAATACGTTGACATTTATGTTTTTAATACATTTATTTGGTTCTCCCAGTTTGAAAAAGTTTCAAAGTAAAGCTGTATATTTAATCCAACAATGTAAAGGTATACTGTGAAGTCTCTCACCTGTTCTTCATATGCCCTCTTCCCACCTCCAGTACACATTTTGTCTTTTCATCAGTTTTTATGCAAATATAAACATAAATGTTTATTGTATATTTGAGATCTGATTATCAGTACTCATTCTTTTTATATTTGCTCTGTATTCTGTTGTATGTCTACCATATATTTTATTTAACTAGTTTCTTATTCATGGAAATTTGGGTTGTTTCCAATTGTTTACTATTATGTACTCAAATAATCTTGTATATATATCATTTTTTATATGTGCAGGTATGTCCAAAAGATATAAAAGCCTAGAAGTGGGATTTTCTCCCAATAAGGGTTGGACTCATTTTAAGTCCCAACGACAGTGTATGAGATGTCCCATTTACCTCAGATTTGACAATAGAATGTGTTGTCAGATTTTTGGTTTCTGTTTATATAACACATATATTATTTATCTTCCTTAGAAACTTCAGGTTTTGTGGATAAACTATTTGAAAGCCTCTATACTAAGAACTAC
Organism: Myotis brandtii; assembly: GCF_000412655.1. Lineage (NCBI taxonomy): Eukaryota > Metazoa > Chordata > Mammalia > Chiroptera > Vespertilionidae > Myotis > Myotis brandtii. The sequence goes on along the minus strand of NW_005371920.1, from coordinate 756,041 downwards.
CTTCCGCCTTTGGAACCAGTTAAGCCTGAGCCAAAACCATTAGTCCAAGAAAAAGAAGAAATTAAAGAAGAGGTAATGCAGAGTTTTCTTTTGTTTTGGGGGCATCTTATGCCCCATTACCAATATTATTCTTAGTTGGAAGTTGACCTCTTAGAAGTGATGGAAATTTGTGGGGTTTGGGCATGGTGCAAAGTCTTTTTCAGGGCTTCTTAGTTTCTCGAACTTGAAGAGTTGGAAGAATTTCAGATAGCTTGTTTAGAGATCCAAGAAGTATTTTAGTGTAATATTGAGGAATTCAGAGAAATCTTATCCAGTGATTTTTAGAAAAATAAAACTTCATTAAATATTGAGGCTTAATTGAAGGAAAAGTACGAATGAAACCTCAAGAGAACTCATTAGGTAACACATTTTCACATAAATAGAGAAAATAATATAATTATAAATGTAACTCATAGGAAAGAAAAGGAAAAAATGTTTATACAATGTTGAGATATAAAATGTGATTATAGATGGTTTGAATTGAATCAAGGAAGAAATTTTACAAAGTTCATATGTGATTCTTTTTATGTATAGATAACAGTATTACTATAAGAATATAAGTTTTAAAATCAAACTGCATGAGTTAAAGTAGTACCTCTAAACAAAGCTACTTAACTGTTCATTTGCATATCAGCAAAATGATGATCATAGTAGTATATACTTATCTCTTTAAGGATTAAATGAAATTTTATGTGTGCGCGCACACATCTTAGTCCAATGCCTGGCACATAAGTGTTGGTTATTATACAGAAATGTTTTCCAACTTTTGTTTTTATTAATAATTATTTAATGAACTTTTATTTGGGAATAATTTTAAACATGAAAATTACAAGAATAGTACCACAAATACCCATATATCATTTACCTAGATTCACCTATTGAAAGTTTGCCTCATTTGTTCTCTTTATATAGACTCAGAATTATTTTCTTCTGAATATTTGGGAGTAAGTCAGGTACATCATGACCCTTGACCTCTAAATATTCAGTGTGTATTTTATAAGAATAAAGATATTCTCGTAACTAGCTATAGTACCATTATTAGTGTCAGTAAATTTAACATCAATAAAATACTGGAATCTACTGTCTGTATTCCAATTTTGTCAGTTGACCAACAATGTCCTTTTATTATAGCTTGTGTTTTTTCCTCTTCAATACAGGATCATTGTAAGGATCACATATTGCATTTAGTTGTCATTTCTGATACATTTTTAAATGCTAGGATGATAGAATTGGTTCAATGTTAAAGAAAACAAAATAAAATACTTCATTAAGATCCATTGAGATTACTATCACTTTTTTTATTTTTGGCTTATGCCCTTTAATTGTCTCATAAAATCTTTAAAATTAAAAGAGGCTCTTGGTGTGTTTTTTCAAGTAATGGAAATAGGAAGATACTTTTCTTTTGTACTTGATAGAGTATAATTTTGTTGATTGCATCCCAGTGGAATAATGTATCGTCTGTATTTCCTGTGAATTGGTAGAACGATTTTTAAACCTAATCTAACAACTGTATAGTGTTTTTGCCAGCACCATATGATTGCCATATTGTGGCTGCCATTTTATAACATTCATTAACTTTTTGTTCCTGTAACCTTTTCTATGAAATAAATCTGAAGTTCTCCTCAAATGAATTATAATTAGGAAAACTCAAATCATTTTACTATACGATGCTTAGAAATAGAGATTTGCTATTTCTGCTGTTTGAATTTAAAGAATGGATTTTTGTTTTCTTCCTACACTTTTCTACCTTAAATTAACATTTAAAAATTAACATATTGCTGGTAATGTAATTTCAGCATCTTTTTATTTTTGTTTCCAAACTTTTTTGGGTGTGATATGACTTTAATATTTCAGTTTATTTGCGCCCTCTTTGTGCCAGTAAGTTTGTCATCAGGTGGGTGTGTTTTGTATTCTGGAGGCCTGTTCTTGTTTCTAATGAGTGTTTCCATATAGGTATTTCAGGAGCCAGCAGAGGAAGAACGAGATGGCAGAAAAAAGAAATATCCTAGTCCCCAGAAGACTCGTTCAGAATCTAGTGAACGAAGGTTTGTGTATATTTTTAATTAGGGGGATATTGATAACTCACTTTTCAGTTACATTATAAGGGCATTGAAGAGATTTTTGAAATATGAACTGACCTCTCTCTCTGAACTGATTAAAGGAAAAGTTACCTTTCTTCCTTCCATTCTCTCTTTTTTTGTCTTTGTCTTCCTTTTATAAACAAGCATCATTATATGCTTTCCCCAAGAGCTCAGGGGTGGGAGCAGTCTCCTTAGAGAATAATAATGAAATGTTCCATTTGGTTAGGGGTGCTTAATATTAAAATCATCCATAGCATTTTATATTACAATTAGTGCATTTTATATTTTGAATCATCAGCCTACCATCAAAAAATTAGTCTTTGTTTAAGAAAACTTTGTTTTGAGCCTTTTTTCTTTTCTAGTTTTAAATATCTGTTTTTTTCTCCCACCCCTCCCCATACTTTGGGTTCACCTCTTTTTTTTCACTTCTCCCTACCCAGTGTACTTGAGGGAATGTTGTTTCTTTTTGTATAGTGGACTAGAGAAATTTTGTGGTGGTCCTACAGCTTTCTAAAAAAGCATTTATATTATGAATTTTGATGCATCAAGGAGGGCATTTCATACCACCGATTTGTTTGCAGACTTAGTTTCTATATCTCCTTATGGCTTTTATATCTGTGTATTATAGGACACGTGAGAAGAAAAGAGAAGATGGCAAGTGGAGAGACTACGATAGGTACTTTGAGCGGAATGAATTGTACCGTGAGAAGTATGACTGGAGAAGAGGCAGGAGTAAAAGCCGGAGTAAGAGCCGAGGCCTAAGTCGAAGTCGAAGCCGAAGTAGGGGGCGCAGCAAAGACCGGGATCCAAATAGGAATGTTGGTGAGTAGAGGCTTCTTCCTAAAGACGGCATAGTTGCTTATCTTCCTGTATCATAAGAATATGAGAATTTCTCTTAAAGGCAAATGTATCTTTGTTATTTCTGAGCAGTGTAAAATCTGTAATTGTCTCCAAATATTTAATATTGATTTTGTTAAAAAGATAGTGCTCTTTTTTCGGGATAGTGTCAAAGGAGTTTGACTCAAAAGAAGTTATTCATAAATGTATTATAGTATGTGCATGTCTAGACTTAAGTCATCTTGTATAATTGAAACAAATGTCCTTTAATCAACAAAGCTACCGCTGGAGGAAAAGGATTGCTGGCCCCTGCCCTCTTCCCCTACTTCCCTCCAAAAAGAATTGATTTGCTTTAAGGTTGCCTAGAGTTTGTAAAATTAAAAAAAAATTAAGTATATTATTGGGATCCCAGCCAGTGATCTCCCGGGATGTCATTTTGGAAATCAATTCTTGGATAGCGTTTTTATTAAATATCAGCGGAGAAGCTGGCCTTTCTTCATTATGTATTGGTATTGATGTTATAAGAGATAATTTTACATAAGTTATTGGTCAAGATATGTCACATTGTTGATGTTCCTACTTTTAGGATATATTAATAATGAAAGCACTTTTAAATACTGATAGCTCAGTAAATTTACTTCAGTATTCTCCTTTCATATTTTTTAAGTGAAGAAATACCCATGTATTTCAAGAATATATGTCTGATCTTGCTTTTTATTTTTATTTTGTTTCTAAAGCAGAGCACAGGGAAAGATCCAAGTTTAAGAGTGAAAGGAATGACTTGGAGAGTTCATATGTGCCTGTGTCTGCACCGCCTCCAAACTCTTCGGAGCAGTATTCCTCTGGGGCCCAGTCTATTCCCAGCACTGTTACTGTGATTGCACCTGCGCACCACTCAGAAAACACAACGGAGAGTTGGTCCAATTACTATAACAATCATAGCTCTTCCAATTCTTTTGGTCGAAACCCACCACCAAAGAGGCGATGCAGAGATTATGATGGTAAAAATTTTCTTATTATGCTGTACCCAAAAATACTAGTAAAGCAGATGTTGCTCATATTGTATATCTTTTCATTGTAGTTCAGATTTTATTAAAAGGGATGAATGAGGTGAATCTCTTCTGGCATAATGCTTATTTACTTGTTTGATTTAGTAGTTTTGGCTCTTATTAACAGAATGTTCAAACTTGACCCTTTGTCTTTTGTTGTTCTTGTTACTTCAAACACTAAGTATAACTTGGTAAATACTAGGAATTATAACTCCTTTGTGTGGTGTTTGGTATTGGAATTTGCTGACTTTCCATTTGAATGAATGAATCAGTGTGTATTTTTTTAAACTTTAAGTAGGGAATAGAATCAAATCATAATTGAAGTCTTACCTTACTTGTACCCTCATCTCCCAGCCACAGAGCTCTCCTTCCAAGGTCAATTTAATGTCATTAATTTCTTGTGTATCTTTCCATACGGAGTCTCTGCATGAAGAGCTTCCTCGATATTTTTTAGACTTTTAGTATTATATATGTACAAAAAATGTGTTTAACTTATTCTTTTTTTAAAAAATTTTATTTTATTGTTTAAAGTATTACAAATAGTAGTACATATGTCTCCTTTTTAACTTATTCTTTATTGATGCCCTTTTGGGTGTTTCTAATATTTTGCTGTTACAAACAATGCTGCAGTGAATAATCTGGTACATGATGTCCACTGGAATATTTTAAAGTTACAACTTGCAGTTATAGCAAGAATGGCTGCTTTAGAATAATATCATGAAAATAGGTAGTGGAATCATATAATTCAAGTCTTTTATCTCCCCTCACCTCACTCCCACCCTTTGTGAAATTTATATTCCTTTAAAATATCTGAATTTGCTGTGGCTGGTGTTGCTAAGTGGTTAGAATGTCAGCCCGTGTGCTTAAGTGTTGAGGGTTCAATTCCTAGTCAAGGTCACGTACCTAGGTTTTAGTTTGATCCCCTGCCCTGGTTGGGGCAATTGCAGGAGGCAACCAGTCAGTGTGTTTCTCTCACCTCAATGTCTCTCTTCCTTTCCTTTCCCCCTTCTTCTTTCTCTAAAAATCAATGGAAAGATATCCTTGTGTAAGGATTAATAACAACAGAACAAATCTGAATTTTTATTATGAAAATTTCATAGCAAATGCATTAATGGTGGCTAGTAGCCTTTTCTTGACTCTATTTGCTGACTCAACAAATCATAGTGTCTTAGTGTAGAAAGTAGAGTACACCTGCCCTGACCTCGGGGATATAGGATTATTAACAGAACAACACTTAAGAAGAGTTTAGACTCCTTGGAGGAAAAACACTTTATAAATCAGATTGATGGATGTTTCAGGACTTGTTTTCTTTTCTGAATTCTAAGTAGATCATCATAAGATCTTTTTTTTCTTCTTACAGAAAGAGGATTTTGTGTACTTGGTGACCTTTGTCAGTTTGATCATGGAAATGATCCCCTGGTTGTTGATGAAGTTGCTCTGCCAAGCATGATTCCTTTCCCTCCACCTCCTCCTGGGCTTCCTCCTCCACCACCTCCTGGAATGTTAATGCCTCCAATGCCAGGCCCAGGCCCTGGTCCTGGCCCTGGCCCAGGCCCAGGCCCAGGTCCAGGTCCAGGTCCAGGTCCTGGCCACAATATGAGACTTCCTGTTCCCCAAGGACATGGCCAGCCTCCACCTTCTGTTGTGCTTCCCATACCAAGTAAGTATATGTTCATTGACTGTTTATTGCAGAATTATATTTCAAATAATCCATCCCTTTCAGCTAACTTGACACTACATTTAAAGTTTTTGAAAAGTGAATTAATTATAGAATTTAGAATATATTCCTATAATTAAAATTCCGTTTCCTTTTTTTCATCCACTGTTGCATTGCATTATTTGTAGCACTTCCAAGTATAAATATTATCAGTAGTGGCTATATTGACCTGGAGTCAAAATCTTGCTAGTTGATAGCATCTTAAGAAAGCCAGTATTTTGAAGGTGTCAGAAAAAATAACATGCCAATAGCCCTGGCTGGTGTGGCTCAGTTGGTTGGAGTGTTGTCCGGTGCATTGCAAGGTCTTGGGTTCCATTCCTGGTCAGGGCACATACCTAGGTTCCGGGTTCAGTCTCTTGTTGGGGTGTTTAGGGGAGGCAACTGATCAATGTCTCTGTCTCACATCAATATTTTTCTCTCTCTTTCTCCCTCTTTAAAATCAATTAAGAAAAAACAAAACAAAACATGTCAGTATAAGGAAATTTCCTTGTCTTTAAAGAAAATTTCTTCAAGAATCTTGAAATAATTTCAAAAACAGTTTATTATGGAAAATTTCAAATATACACAGAGGTGGAATAATATATGTTCCATATGCACTGTTACCCAATTTCAGTGGATTATCAGTATTCATCTGTTTTTGTTTCATTTTTCCCCCACCCCACCCACACATTTTTTTTGGCTTAATTTTTACTGGAGTAAATGTCAAGTGTTATATCATTTTACTAGTATATATTTCAGTATGAATCTCTTCACTGAAAGGACTATTTTTTTTATTTGTTTTGCATAAACAAATAATGTGCTATCATCACATCTATCAAAATTAATATTAAGAAACTAGAGGCCCAGTGCACGAATTTGTGCATGGGTGGGGTCCCTCGGCATGGCTAGTGATCGGGGCCGTCTTGCCCCATCCCGATTGGGCCCGATTGGGGCCGGTTGGCCGGGAGGAGGGACCATGGGAGGTTGGCTGCCCAGGGGGAGGGACCGCAGGAGGTTGGCCGGCTAGGGGGGGGGGGACCACAGGAGGTTGGCTGGATATGGAGGTTGGCTGTGGGAGTGCACTGACCACCCAACCAGCCAGGGGGAGGGACCGCGGGAGGAGCATCTGCCCCCTATGACATGCCAGTGAATGTCATAGCTACCGGCCAGTCCTAACGGTCGCTTAAGCTTTATATATATAGATGTTTGAGAATGATCATTAGAAAACCTTAGCAATTGCTAATTTATCAGAAACTGAAGTAAGACTAAACTTTTTTAGTATAATTGAAAAGATTATGGAGTGAGTAGTTTACATGTATGCAAGTGTATAAGAAAATATATACTTGATGACATTTAACATTGCTAGCAGATTGCAAATTATTATTTTTTGAAAAATGATTGTCATTCACTTTAAGTGGTAGTTTTTAAAATTTTCTTTTTATTTATAATTCTGAGCACATGCTTTTATTGATTTTAGGGGGAGAGAGAGAGAGAGAGAGAGAGAGAGAAACATCGATGTGAGAGTGAAATATCTTATCAGTTGCCTCCCCCACAACCAGAAATTGAACCCATGACCTTTTGTCATATGGGACGATGCTCCAACCAACTGAGCGACACTGGCCAGGGCTACTTTTTATTTTTGAAATTATAATAGAAGTTGCAAAAATACTTTAGCGTGATTCTGTGTATTCCTCACCTAGCTTTTCTGCAGCAATGTCCTTTATAGAACATATTTCATTAAAATTGCTGAAGATTTTGAGACATTTAATGCATAGATTTGGTCAATAAAAATATGAAGAGGGAAGGTAGGGGT
>NW_005371920.1:738735-748433 GCF_000412655.1 Myotis brandtii | reverse complement strand
GGCTAGAAGAGGTCAGTGGCGGGGAGGGGGGGAAGGGACATATGCAATACTTTCAACAATGAAGATTTAAAAACAAACAAAAAGTAATATGGTCCTTTATAATTCAGCATTTGTGAATATTTATTGTCACATAAATGGTATACTTGTATAGTTCAAATTGATGCTATTCCCAGGTAAAATAGCATCTTTATGTATAGAAATTCTTAAAATAAAAGTTATCTCCCTGAACTTCTTAAAAGTTAAATCCAAGACTGTAATTTCCCCCCAATATTTTGCTAGAACAAATTTAAGGAAACAGAAAAGTTAAAAGAACTATATGTTGCCTGGCTGGTGTTGCTCAGTGGTTGAACATTGACCTATGAACCAGGAGGTCATGGTTCGATTCCCGGTCAGGGCACAGGCTCAATCCCCAATAGAGGGCATCCAGGAGGCAGCTGATCAATGATTTTCTTTCTTTAAATATATTTTTATTGATTTCAGAGAGGAAGGGAGAGAGGAGAGAGAGAGAGAAACATCAATGATGAGAGAGAATCATTGATCAGCTGCCTCCTGCACACCCCTTACTGGGATTGAGCCCGCAACCCAGGCATGTTCCCTTGACCAGAATTGAACTTGGGAACCTTCAGTCTGCAGGCCAACGCTCTATTCACAGAGCCAAACCAGCTAGGGCTATAGTGAGTATTTTTATTAGTTAGGAAATATTAATGCAGTGTCTTTTACTTACTGTTATCTGTAGGACCACCCATAACACAGTCAAGCTTAATAAACAACCGTGACCAGCCTGGGTCAAGTGCAGTGCCCAATCTTGCACCAGTGGGAGCAAGACTACCTCCTCCTTTACCCCAGAACCTCCTTTATACAGTATCAGAACGTAAGTAAAAATAGTTTGACTTAAAATTGCTCAGCAAATAGGAGCCATTTTTTTTCATATCAGTGTTATACTTTTTAAAATACAATTAATTTGTATACTTATGGATTGTGCTATATAAAATCGTATTTGTATTTTCATGGTAGTTTACTGTGTGGATATGTTATATAGCTGGATTTTAATTTTCTGTATGGGAAGCAACCAGTTGATCTGTCTCTCTTACATCAGTGTCTGTGTGTGTCTCTCTCTCTCTCCCTCTTTTTTCCCCTCTCCCTCCCTCCCTTTCACTCTCTTAAAAGCAATGGAAAAAATATCCTCAGGTGAGGGTTAACAAAAAAAAAATTTTTTAGTGTAATATTTTTTTCCGGTCATAGTTTTTAAATGTCTTTCTATTAAGTTGATTTAAAAATTATTTTTGTCTTTTAATAAAATTGCCTTTGAGAATTAATTCAAGTTTATTTTTATAAATACTGTAATTAATCATTTCAAAAAATTAGAGTTTGCTTCAGTTCAAATGAAGTAAAGTATATGTATATTTGCATTGTAATAAAGAACTTGAACTATGCTCAAAGCTTAACAAATTGAGAAAGTTTAAATTATGGATATTTTATTGTCATTAAAATTACCATGAAAAGTCACAGCATAGAAAATAGTAGAAATGAAAAACAGCATATCAAATGGTATTTAATTGTGAAAATTATGTCAATAGGGACCTAAAGTAAACAGAAAAATAAAATTTGGATTTTTTGAAGTAAAAATAGGACTATGCTCAATGCTAGCTATGTACTGAGAATATACTGATTAATAAGAAATGATTTGCCTGGCCAGCATGGTTCAGTGGTTGAGCGTTGACCTATGAAACAGGAGGATAGGGTTCGATTCCAGTCAGGGCACATGTCTGGGTTGCGGGCTTGAGCCCCAGTGTGGGTGGGGTGTGCTGGAGGCAGCCAATAAATTATTCTCTCTCATCATTGATGTTTCTATCTCTCTCTCCCTCTCCCTTCCTCTCTGAAATCAATAAAAAAATATATTTTTTAAAAAAGGAAATGATTTTTCTCTTAGGAAGCAAAAAATTATAATGGAAAGAAATATGTAAAAACAAAACTCAAAACCAATTACAGTGTATTAAAAGTAAATGAACAGAATGATTCAGAAACACAAATGACAAAGGCACTAATTCTGCCAAAAATGGAACCTTCATAGTCTGTAATTATCAGTTGCTTTGGAAGAGGAAAATTGAATGTTAAAAGAAAAAAATTAACCCACTGTAAAATGAGGTAGGATACGTTAATGTCAGATGGTTCTAGTTTTAAAAAAAAACCTTTGTAGTTTTGTTGTTTTTGTAAAATGTCAGATACTTTGAAAAGGACTTAAATAATGAGAAATGCTATATAATTGGATTATATAGCATTGTCTGGAAAAACAGCAATTCATACACCTATTAAAATCAACTATTGCCCTGGCCAGTGTGCTTCAGTTTGTTGAGCATCGCCCACGCACTGAAAGGTCACCGGTTCAATTCTAGGTCAGGTCTCATGCCTTGGTTGTGGGCTCGATCCCCAGTAGGGGGCCTGCAGGAGGCAGCCTATGGATGTTTCTCTCTCCCTCTCCCTCCCAACTCTCTAAAACTCAATAAAAACATATTTTAAAAAAAGATTTTAAAAAATCAACTATGTCCTCTGAAGCATTTAAACATTTTACCCAAATTTGAAGTCATCAACTCAGTATCTATTATTTTGGTTTTCACAGGATCATTTTTAAATTGACTCTTTACTATCTTAAATTTGGTCTGTTTTTTTTTTTCTTCTTTGAAGAAGACAGAATGGAATCTATAATAATAAAAGCATAATATGCTAATTAGACCGGACGTCCTTCCAGATGAAGCCAGGGCTGTAAGTGAAGCCTGAGTCCCAGGTGCCAGAGGGAAGCCAGTGCTTGCAGCCAGGGATGGAAGGCCAACTCCTGCACAAATTTCATGCATTGGGCCTTTAGTTTTTTTATAACTGCTAACTAAGCTCATTATACTAGGTGTGTGGGAAAGTTATCTATCTATCCCAGTGGTTGGCAAACTGCGGCTCACGAGCCACATGCGGCTCTTTGGCCCCTTGAGTGTGGCCACAAAGTTTCAATCGCACTGTACGTGCACGCCCGCACGTGGTATTTTGTGGAAGAGCCACACTCAAGGGGCCTCAGTTTGCCAACCACTGATCTATCCTATATAATAAAAACCTAATATGCTAAGTGTCCAGTCATCTGGTGACGGGTCAACTGTTCAACCAATCAAAGTGTAATATGCTAATGATATGCTAAGGCCACTCAACCGCTCGCTACGATGTGTACTGACCACCAGGGGGCAGACAGTTGACTGGTCGACCAGTCACTAATACGTGCACTGATCAGCAGGAGGCAGACGCTCTGACCAGTAGGTTAGCTTGCTGCTGGGGTCCGGCTGATCGGAACTGAGGAAGATGGGCCGGACACTCCCTGGAGCCCTCCTGTGGTCCCTCCTTGGCTCTGATCATGCACCGGTGGGGTCCCTCTGCCTGTACTGTACCCTCTTGCAATCCGGGGGATGACCCCTCTGGGGGATGTCAGAGAGCTGGTTTCGGCCCGGTACCTCAGACCACTCCACTCAGGAGGGCGCCAGATGCAGAGCTCACAGCTGGCGAGTGCTGTGTTGGTGGCGCGAACCTCTCCCTATCGGGACTGGTTGGGTGCGAGCCCGTGGCAGGCGTAGTGGGGCCGGGATGAGTGGGAGTGGCAAATAGGAGCTGCAGGCGGTGTTGGACTGCAGGTTTCGGCCTGATACCCACAGGCATCCCCGAGGGACCCCACCCGTGCATGAATTCATGCACCGGGCCTCTGTCCTATATAATAAAAGGCTAATATTCAAATCAACTGAATGGCAGAACAATTGATTGCTGTGATGCACACTGAACACCAGGGGGCAGACACTCGATGGAGGAGCTGCCCCTCGTGGTCAGTGCGCTCCCACAGGGAGAGCACTGCTCAGCTAGAAGTGGGGCTCATGGCTGGCGAGCACAGAGGCAGTGGCGGGAGCCTCTCCCGCTTCCATGGCAGTGCTAAGGATGTCTGGCTTAGAGCAGAGCAGGCCTAAGCTGTCAGTTGGCCATCCCCCAAGGGCTCCCAGTCTGCAAGAGGGCACAGGCCAGGCTGAGGGACCCTCCCAAGTGCACAAATTTCTGTGCACCGGCCCTCTAGTATAGTCAATAATATCCTAATAGCTATGTATGGTGTCAGATGGGCAGGAGATTTATCAGTGTGATCACTTAGTAAATTATATAATGTCTAATCACTGGGTTGTACATCTTAAACTAATAAAATATTGTATGTCAATTGTAATTGAAAAATAAAAAAAAATTGATTTAAATTTTTAAAATAGATTTGTGTGTACCACACAACCAATTCCAAGTATACTTTTGCCCTATAGATTTTTTTAATTTAATAAGAATACAATTTTTACCATGACATTGTGCTCCACCAAAATTTGTATTCATATTATCACCATAAAAAAATAAATTACACACACTGTAAAAAAGAATATCATACCTAAAACTTTGTTTTTAATGTTGAATTTTAAAACTAAACTTATGATAGCTTTTACAATAGTACTGGATATTTTGTCTTTGAATGAGTAACCCTTTAAAACTTCCACTTTGATTCTATGAATTAGATTTAAAAAATAAACATTATTATAATTGACTTTTTTGATTTTCCATTTCATTGTTTGATACATTCTTCTGTCAATGGAGCCAAGACATTAGCAACTCTCATTTCACCTTTTTTTTTTTTTACATGCAAAGAAAACCTGGTGTTGAAAGAAGTGAAATTAACTTACTAGTAGAAAGATCTGTCATTTGATTTAAATGAAAAGTCATACTTCACAAAGTGATATATTTCAACATCAACAAGTGCATTTATTAAATCATCATTTTGGGCCAGAGTCTTCTTAAATAAATACAAATAACTTTTAAAATAGATTCTGACATAGAGTAGATTTGAGTCTTGTAGTTGTTATGTGACCCATGTTATTCCTACAGCTCCTCAAGGTGGGTGATCAATATTGAAAAAGTCACATCATGAACTTTTGTAAGAATTGGAAGTTTGATTTAATGAATTAAATGTACAGTTGTTTTTTTAGTTCATTAACTACTAAAAAGGTTTAATGGAAAACACTAAAAGAAATCAAATTATGAAATAGCCGCTGATTTACATCATAAACAAAACTGCCCTAGAAGAGCAATCAGACAATTGTGTACACTCTATGGCAGGATTGCTCAGGCTTTATTTCCTACATTTATTTTGTGTTCATTTATAATTTCCCACCTTGCCCACTAACTGTCCATCTGGTAGTTTCCTGCATCTCACAGGCTACAGAACAGGCTTCAGCAAAATCAACTGGCACACCCAATGTCTGACAGAGGAAACAGCAGCCAATACTCCCACTACCATCTGTGTTCACTCTGTGTTGTTTGAACAAGCGTTATTGCATCATTGAGCATCCTTGAGTGGGAAATGTTAGCCATATTGTGTCTGGGTGTGGTTAGAAGAGGAGGGATGGGCTATCACGTTGTCTTTCAAATGCACTATCTGTTCATGTGAGCATCCTTCTCACCGTATACTAGTACTTCTCTCTCATATTGCTGAAGGGGGGCAGGCCGGGCTTGGGGACCCCCCCCCCCCCAGTGCACAAATTTTTGTGCACTGGGCCTCTAGTTTATATATAAAAGACTAAGCGACGGGCTGATTAGCTGGTAGCTATGACGTGCAATGATCACCAGGGGGTAGACGCTCCGACCAGTAGCTATGACATGCACTGACCACCAAGGGGCAGACGCTGAACGTAAGAGCTGCCGAGCTGCGATATTGGCAGCTGTGGTTCTCGGGTGACGCACCCGGAACCATTGAGGAGGGAGTTCGATTCCGGGGTGCGTCGCCCAAGAACTGCCCTCTTGCAATCTGGAATCCCTCAGGAGATGTGAGAGAGCCGGTTTCGGCCCAGTCCCTGCAGGCCAGGAACCCCACCAGTGCACGAATCTGTGCACTGAGCCTCGTATAGAATATAACATCCTGGATTCTAGAGACTGGTTCTTAAGTTGAAGGCAATTGTCCATCTTCAAATGAATTTACATAGACTATCTTTATCTTTCTGAAAATATATTTCCTATTATCAACAATATAAAATTATTCAAACACTATATTCCTAAACTCAAGATTTCTCATTTAATTCTGTGGATGGTATGTTATTTCTCTGTGCAGAATCATGGATTTTGATGGTTAGAGAGGTGAATCAGTCTCCACCAGAAGCATTGTCTAGAGTTTTGTCTAGGTGTATTGTCTAGAGTTTTTCTCCCCTTGTGTCTTACTTGGATTTGTGTTGCTTTAGTTGTCATTTTGCCCATTTCAACATAGAGATATTCATCCAAAGCAGTAATTGTCATTTGGATACTTTTAATAAATAGGCTTTCATCTCTTTAAATGACTCTTTATTGAGCTCCTCCTATGCACCAGACATGGTGTAAGCCCTGGAGCTTCAGAAGGTATGCCAGGAACCTTGGATTTGCTGATAGAGAAGACACATGATAAATATGGCTAATAATCGGAAGGTATAGCTTTATATTTTTTCTAATTGGGCTTTTAGTTTGAAACTTATGTTGGGCCCAGCCATGGTGGCTCAGTGGTTGAGCGTTGACTTATGAACCAGGAGGTTACAGTTCGATTTCCAGTCAGGACACATACCTGGGTTGCAGTCTCGATCCCCAGTAGGGGGCGTGCAGGAGGCAGACAATTAGTGATTCTCTCTCATCATTAATGTTTCTCTCTCTTCCTCTCCCTTTCTTTCTTAAATCAATGAAAAATATATTTTAAAAAAAAACTTATCTTGGGATTTTTCCCCCCTGTGAATACTCCAAAGGACAAAATCAGGAAAATCACAAAGAGTAGCTAAAATTTGAGTTTGAATAAAGACTATCAACTCAATAAAATTAATAATAATGTGAAAATATTGCTATCAGGCATGTAAGATACAAACAATTTAAGATAGAAATGTGAACTTGGCATGTTTGAAGTTTGAAATTATCCAATCATACTCTGCACCAATTAAAATTAAATTGAATGCATATAAATTGTGAATGGCTCATCTTCACCATTATTGTAACCTATTTGATTTTTAAAAACTTTTTATTATGGAAAAATTTCCAATATGCACAGGAGAACAAATATTATATTACAATCTTCATATCCTCATTTACCAGCATTAGTGTTTATCAACATATGGTTAATCTTGCTTCATCTATAACTCACCCCTGACTTGATTTTATGGAGCAAGCCCCCAAACATGATATTTCATCTGTAAAAACTTAATTTTCTCTAAAAGATAAGGATTAAACACACATAACACACAATCACAATACTTTATCACACTCCCCCAAAAGTTTGTAACAGTTATCCTTTGTCAAACATGCCAGTCAGTATTCATACTTCTTAATTGTATCATAAATGTCCTTTTACAGCTGATGAATTTGAAGCTGGATTCAAACAAGGTTACACATTATATTTAGGTGATATGTTTCTTAAGTCTTTAAATCTGTAACACTGATACTTACTTGCTGAAGAAACAAATCATTTGTCCTGTAGAATTTTATTTTTTTATATCTGGACTTGGCACAGTGCATCTCCTGGTGTCATTTAAGACATTCCTTTATCCCCTGTATTTCCTGAAAATTGGAGGTTAGATCTAGAGCAACCGTGGGCAAACTACGGCCCGCGGGCCGGATCCGGCCCGTTTGAAATGAATAAAACTAAAAAAAAAAGACCGTACCCTTTTATGTAATGATGTTTACTTTGAATTTATATTAGTTCACACAAACACTCCATCCATGCTTTTGTTCCGGCCCTCCGGTCCAGTTTAAGAACCCATTGTGGCCCTCGAGTCAAAAAGTTTGCCCACCCCTGATCTAGAGACTTAATTAGGTTTGGCTTTTTCCTTTGGGGGCATGAATATTTTATTGATGGGGTTATATACTTCCTACTGCAGTACATCATTATATTCATAATACCAAGTTGTCTTCTTTCTGTGTTATAGATTTTCTTCAGTGTGTACAGGTGTTTTCATCCTGACCCATCCATTTTAACAGTTAGTTGCTCATGGTTTCGGCGGCCATTGTAATTATTGCCTAGATCTGTTGTTTCTTTAGGGGTTATAAAAGTGTCATATTGTAATTATATAATTTCTTCTACATTTATTGGCTAGCATTCTACAAAGTAAAACTCGGGAGTGTTAGCTATTTCGTTAACCTGAAATGTATTTTTTACAGGAAAGATGGGATAAATGCTTGTTTCGTTTCATTTACCAGTTTTAGAATAATGAATTGGTTTCCTAGTATCTTCCAAAGGGGACCACTGTATTTTTTTAAGTATCATAATGAATTCATGGATTTTTAGCATTTGCTGTTTTACTCCCTTACAGCCCTTTTCAATGTCCAAATTTCATCTTTGACCAGTGGCTCTTGCAGGTTGTTTTGTTTTTGGCATGCTAGTGTTTGATAGCCATCTTGCTTCTGGAAGGATAAGCTATACCAAGGTGCACCACCTTTCTCATCTTATAAATTGTCGGCTCAGGCCTAGAATCACCTTTTTATCAAAACAACTGTTTAGCCCTAGCCGGTTTGGCTCACTGGATAGAGCGTCAGCCTGGGGACTCAGGGGTCCCAGGTTCGATTCCGGTCAAGGGCATGTACCTTGGTTGTGGGCACATCCCCAGTAGGGAGTGTGCAGGAGGCAGCTGGTCGATGCTTCTTTCTCATCGATGTTTCTAACTATCCCTCTCCCTTCCTCTCTGTAAAAAAATCAATAAAATATATATTAAAAACAAACAAACAAAAAAAACCACAACTGTTTATTTTTGAAATAGTATTTAGAGACTTCAAAATGTGTTGAAGAAAATTAGGCTTCATCTGAATAAACAGCTGTCTTTCTGAAGTGTTCGAACACATGTTCTTTGTCATTTGTTTTTTAAAAAAAGACATTCTGCAAACTAGTCTTTTAGTTTCCAATTTACTTTGAGGTAGTTACTAATTCAAACTACTTGTTACATTGAATGCTGTATCATAAATCTAAACTAATCACATGACTGAGGTTGTACTTGTTTTTTTCTCTTTAGCACACTAATTCATTCTTCAAGAAATTGTCTGCAGTAGGTCATTCTCAACTATTTTTAGATCATTGAGGATATGTTGAATTGTTTTTGCAGTGTAATAGATCAACCCTTTTCTTTTTTAAAAAATCTTTATTGTTGAAAGTATTGCATATGTCCCCTCTTTTTCCCCATTGATCCTTTCTAGCTGATCCTTTTCTAATGTAAATTTGGAAGGGATTGGGGCTGAGCACACAATATGTAGTCAGCTATACAGTATATGTGTCACTTCCTCCTTTGTTCCTTATATGGGAAGAGAAGGTAATAATGTTTAGCACATCCATTTCTCTTCTGCATTTACTATGAAATCAAGTGGTTGCTTTGTGGCTTGTCCTATTAAAGTTTATTAAAAATCTTTTGGAATTTTACAAGTTTTAAGGTCATTTCATCGGGTGTTTTAAAAGATTCTAAATTCACTTTATTTTGTCTTGTGTCACATAGTGAATGCCTGACTTTAGATATAAATGACTAAGTCTTAGAAATAGGTCTTACATGTGGTAGTCTGTGAAAAAGATACTGTTAAATGACCAGCCAAAGGGAAGTTTTGTTCCTCAATACCTTGTCTTTTTTCATCTTGTTCTACAAAATTTGGCTTCATTGCGTCTGACATTCTTG
>NW_005371920.1:724058-738701 GCF_000412655.1 Myotis brandtii | reverse complement strand
TGCTTCTTTCATAAAGTGGTTCTTAATATTGAAATAATTTCATATGTAGTGGCTTATCTGTTTATCTGGGGGTTTGTCCTTTTTTTCCTTTCACTGTATTTGTTATCCGCCTGCTCATGGGATAACAAATTTGCACTGTCTTAATTTTTTCTTTTGAACATTTCTTATTCTCTGCGAGGTTATGCTTGTGTTGGTGTGTTTCTTTTTTATATATTTTTAAGTTCTTTTATTATTGTGGTTTTTTTTCCTGCTCTAAGATATGGGAGTATATTTTGTGCCAACCTGAAATTATGTGAGTTTGAGGAGTGTATTTGTTTTTGTTTTTTAATGAATGTGACAGCCTTTATAACCACATGTCTCATTGGATGCAAAACTCTGTGTACATAATAGCTCAGGGTTCCTTTGTCTAATAACTTGATATGCTTGACCAGTTTAGGCTAAAATTAGCACATAGTTATTCTACTTAAGCTTATAAAAGATGAAGATTATGCAGTTATACTACCTAATTCTTACCCTTTCTTTATACCTCAATGCATTCTAACCAGTTTGCATGTCTGTTTCTTGAGTTAGAAAGAATCTCAGTCACCTCTTTGTCAAATACTGTTCCTATTGGTGTATTTTCTCTGTTCTTGGCTCGAGTCTTGGGAAGTACATCATTACCTAAGAGAAGCTTGTGACTCGAATCCAGTTGCCCTCCTATTCTTTCCTCTATAGGACAGCCCATGTACTCTCGTGAACATGGTGCTGCTGCATCTGAGCGACTTCAGTTGGGGACACCGCCTCCTCTGTTGGCAGCTCGTTTGGTGCCACCTCGAAACCTCATGGGATCCTCCATTGGGTACCATACCTCAGTCTCCAGCCCCACCCCTCTGGTCCCAGGTAAGCTTTGCTACAGACGGCCACCCACCTCTCTGCTCTTTTGTACCATAAGCTGGCCAGCCTGTGAGATGACCTGGCATCCTGATCTGCTGTCACAAATCCCATTAAAGCTTTTAGGTAGTTTTTTTTCTTTCTTTCTTTTTTTTTTCTGTTCTTTGGTTTGTCCCTAGTGGCTGCTAGATGATTAGGCCTCCTGTGTGTCTATCATCTCTGGTGTCTTCTGTATTTACTTTCATTGCTTCGGTAACAAAAGTCATGCTTGTTCCTTAAACTAGTTTCTAATCTGATTAGATAGGAAGAGAATATATATTTGTATGTTTTCTAGCCAGTTATACATTACAAGAAAAACTAGGTTAATTTTTCTTTAAAACAAAACAAAAACATCTGGTTTCTTGCTGATTGTGGACAAACATGTTTCCCCCACCCCTTGTTGTATGGACTGTCTGTATAATGTAGTGATTTTTTGAAAACTTTTCTCCTATTTCATGTATATTTTGAAGACCTATGGAATGCTTTGTGGGTATCTCATGAAGTTTTTAATTTCTCACCTTGTCTTTATTTAGTTCATTATAATTAACTAAAGGACTCAAGTTTCTTGAGTTTTGTGTATTGCCAGGAACTGTAGAACTCATTTGATTATGTACCTTCTTTAAAACTTTCTGTAGCCTTAACTGCAAATTTTCCGTTAAGAGAACCAAGTGGTAACTGAAAACTTTTTAAAGTTTCTTTTCTTTTTAAAAAAATATTTTTATTGATTTCAGAGAGGAAAGGAGAGGGAGAGAGATAGAAACACCAATGATGAGAGAGAATCATGGATCAGCTGCCTCCTGCATGCCCCCTACTGGGGATTGAACCCACAACCCAGGCATGTGCCCTGACTGGGAATCGAACCCGGGACCCTTCAGTCCATAGACTGACGCTCTATCCACTGAGCCAAACCAGCCAGGGCACTGAAAACTTTTTTATCATAATTTGATGATCTTATGCTCTGAATCATAGAACTGATTGGTCAATAATAAAGATCTTGTAGCTGAAATTTAATATGAATGACATAAAGAATATTTTCGTTAAGGAAAAAAAGAGACGCAAGGACTTCTAAATCACAATTGCAAAAATCACTATCTTCACTCAGTTTTAATCCTTTCATTTTATGTAGGATGAAGAGGATATATATCATTTCGAGACCAACACATTCAGTAATAACACCAACAAAATAGTTACTTATCATAAGAATTTAAAAAGTTAAAATTTTAGTTGTAGAGAAAACAAAAGGGACATGATAAAGTGTCATTGATGGGATGGGTGGTAGTAAGATAATGATTACATTGATAAATATAAAATGTATTTATTAGCTTTTTGAAATAAAACATTTGAAATTTGCATCATGTATGAAGCCAGCTATTATCTCTCTAGTTTAAAGTGCAGATAACCTAATTAATCTGTTTTTCCCCCCTCCTAATTAAAAGAGTACCTAGAAATTGGTGAGACATAGTAACAGAGGCAACTCATCTTAGTCTTTTATATATGGTGTTCCATGTATGTGAAAATTTCTCTTAAAAATGTGTATTGAAGTTTGAATAAGGTGGTTAATGTATAGGATAAAAATGACTAGTTAAATGAATCTGGAAATATATCAGTAATTAATAATGAGCCCAGCTGGTGTGGCTCACTGGTTCAGTTCCTGGTCAGGTCACATGACCTGGTTTCGGGCTCAGTCCCCAGTAGGGGCTGTGCAAGAGGCAGTTGATTAATGATGTTTCTCCAATGTTTCTATCTCACTATCCCCCTCCCTTCCTCTTTCTCAAAATCAAGAAAAACATTAAAAAAATTTTTTTGTAAAAGAACAGATTTATGTGTCTGTTTTGTGACGAAGCACTTTTGTGACAAAGCACTTTTCTTTCTCTTCCAATAGGTGTGTCTATGTACTGTAACTCAAAGAGAAATACATATGGATTGATCTATTAATAGAAGAAAATTTATTTTTGGCAGTTATTTTATAGTAATGAGAGATTATTTAAATGCTCTCTGATTTGTTCTGTGTTTTGTTGTTGGTTTTTTCCTCAGATACATATGAACCAGATGGTTATAATCCAGAAGCTCCTAGTATTACCAGTTCCGGTAGATCTCAGTACAGACAGTTCTTTTCGAGAACACAGACACAGCGCCCAAACCTGATTGGCCTAACATCTGGAGATATGGATGCAAATCCAAGAGGTGAGAGCACCTTGAATGTTTCCTGATGCTACGTGTTATGCAAGAGTTGGGTATAGCATGTCTTCCCTCACTGAAGTCTAAAAGTATTTACACGATCTTTGAAGGGTGCTATATAGTCACCTCAAATAAATGTATTTGAATAACTTTATCTCCAAAATTTATTTTAAAGCTATAATCAAAGTATTTTTAAGTAAAAATAATACTAATGGAATTTAACAGCTTTTTTTGTAGGACTTGAGGCTGTTTAGCTATATACTAGACACTGTTCTAGATATAGGCATCCTATATAATAAAAGCCTAATATGCAAATTGATGGAACGGTAGAATGACCAGCAGAACGATGGGTTGCTATGACATGTACTGACCACCAGGGGGCAGATGCTCAATGCAGGAGCTGCCCCCAGCTCGCAGGCCCCAGGTCAGCTAAGGCGGGTGCCAGCGAGGGCCCCCCGCCTGGATAACCCTGCCAGTCGCCCCAAAGAGGGAGGCAACTGGCAGTGGCGGAGCGATCGGGGGTAGGCGGTGCCAGGCCCACCAAGGTAGGTGCCAGAGGGTAACCCCCATCACCCTGCCAGTTGCCCCACAGATCAGCCCTGATCTCTGGCCATTCCTAGGGACCCTACCCATGCACAGATTTCGTGCATCGGGCCTCTAGTAGAAAGGTGAAATGACATGGTGCCTTGCCCTACAGGAACTGATCATTTAAGGGCCTACTTTGTATCATTAAGAGCTGTTCTTCAAACGAGTAACAATTGACAACGTAAAATCTTACAATAAAATTATTTGGCCATTTTTAGTGTTTATGATTATACAAGCATATGTTAGGACCTTAACAAAGCATAGTCATAAACCTCAAAAGATTAAGTGCAAGCATTTACCTTCAGTACGGGATACCTTTCTTTCCCCTTCTCTCAAAAAAAAAAAGTTTGGGTGAAGAATTTGATGCGATTTTAATTTTTTATTTTTATAGTTAGATTTTTAATATTTAAGTTTAACTTTAATGACTGGCCATGGGCCAACCTGACAATATTTTCCTGCTTTAATTATATTGTGAGCATTTTCCTATGCTGATCTTAACTTTTTTTTACTGCCACTAATAACATTATTATCACTACAGGTTAAACAGTTTTGTGTTGACTAAAGCAAATATTTTTATATGTATTATTATATTTCATATACCTTACCAACAACTTCTTAAGAGATACTATCTTTATTCTCTTTTTATAGATAAAGGTTCTCAGGCTTAGAGAGGTTAAAGAACTTATTTCAGGCCACACAGCTATTAATAAGAATTTGAATTTGAATCCACGTCTATCTAATTCCAAAGAATATGCTCTTCCTTCAGTGCTATAAATTATACATTGTTGCCAAATAATGGAAATTAGTGAGAAGAGCATATTCTCAAAATTTCAAGTCCTCTTTGTCATTAGCCTGGTCTATCTGTACATTTATATACAGCAATTCATGAATCTCTCTCAGTGTAAAAGTTATGTGGTTTTTATACAAGAGGCTTGCTTTGTCATCTGGGACAATAACTTAATCTCTAGCTATATCTTTTTCCTTTTTTATAAAGCACTTCAGAAAGAAAAGCATTAGGCAATGTCAGGTGGTGATAACTATTTTAGGGAAGACATAATGATATCTCACATTCTAGAATGCTTCATGTCATCACAATTGCTTTCTCATCCACTATCCTCTGAAAACACAAGCCCAAGGGCAGGGATCATATTTTATTCACTAATTTATACCCAAGGTTGAGCTATAGCAGATGCTCAAGAAATATATGTTAAATGAATTAATCGGCATCATAATTTCCTGTCACACAGATGGAACATACTAGCAAGCCCCATTCTTACCCCAACATCCAGTCCTACATATGTTTTTCTTTGCTGCTAATTTTATTTTAGTGGAATTGCTAGTTAGGGAGAATACTCAGTATAACAGGCATAGTTTTGAGTTACCTTTTTGTTTATCACCCTCTTCCCACCAAGAGATAATCCATTGTAAAGACCGTTTCTTGTAGTATTTTAATCTTAACTGTTGTCAGTGAAATGTGCCAATTTATAATACTGGCTTTGCACTTTTTCAACTTTTGAGTTAAAATTTTTTAAACCTCTAGAAAATCATTGAAGTATAATAAACACCTAAATACCTTCACTTAGATTCACCAGTTGTTAATGTTTGTCACCTTTGGGCTGGAATGCTTGCTTGTGTGCCCATACACTGTTGTTGTCTCTCTCCCTGCCTTCTCCTTCCCCTCACATTTTTTTCTTTTAAAAAAATTAAATTTATTAAGGTGACATTGGTTAACACATTATATAAATTTCAAGTGTATAATTCTGTAATACATCATCTGTATATTGTACTGTGTGCTCACCATCCAAAGTCTAGTCTTCTGTCACCTATATTTGGTCCCCTTTCCCCTCTTCACCCTCCCACATTTTTTTTCTTGAACCACTTGAAATCATAGATTGTGATACTTTTGCTTCATCTAAAAATAAGACATGACATAGTCCTATATAAACACAATATTATTATTGCACACAAGAAAAATCATAATTCCATAGTAATATTCTATCCAGGTGAATTTCTTGTTTAATTACATCACAAGACAAATAATTTTACTGTATTTATGGTGCTAAGTTTGATTGCTTGCCTAAGGTGATAATTGTTCAATCTCTTCATTGTAAAGTAAATAATTCATGGAGTGATACTTTGGCACCAGATAAATACCTTGTTTTCCAACCATCTTTCACTGATTTTTTTTTTTTTGCATCTATTAATGATTTTTGCCTGAATCATTTGCTACATTGGGGTTGCCTATTTTTTAACTTAGGTATTGTATTATTTTTTAAAAAGAGAAAAAGAAGGCAAGGCAATGATAAGTTTTTCTTGTTGCTTAGGTGTTTCTGAAAAGGAAGTGGTCTTAGTTGGGTGCTATTCACAGTGCTTTTTAGCTTTTAATCATTTTGAATCTCCCCAAATGTAATGCAATGTCAGTAATGTTAATTTTTGTTTCCAACAGCTGCTAACATTGTCATCCAGACTGAACCACCAGTTCCTGTTTCAATTAATAGCAACATAACCAGAGTAGTTCTTGAACCAGATAGCCGGAAAAGAGCTGTGGGTGGCTTGGAAGGGCCACTCACAAAGAAACCTTGGCTTGGAAAGTAAGATAATTTGCTAATTAGTAGCATTGAATTGGTGCTTTTATTATTTTTGCTTGCATTAGTAAATTTGTATAATTAAGAATTGGCGTTAATTAATGATTATCAAACTGTGTGTGTCAAAGTTAGGGTTCCCCGAGGCATCCTTAGAATGTCTTAAAAATTGAAAAGCTAACAGAATATTTATAATAGATATTGGTAATTTGTACTACTTATTTCTTGGCCTAACCCAATATTAAGAATTAAGACTCTGGAAATGAGTAAAAAGGAAAAAAAAATCTGTACTTTTGCAGAAGTTGAAAAATGCACTGTAAAAAATATATTCTTTTCTTGCTTTAATGTTAGATTCCTTGGTAGTTGTGGTGTATCTTTTTAGCATGACTTTTAAACTTAGTTGGGCCTTTTCTTTTTGTGATATTCGCCATTCAGTCTTCTTTCTCTCTGCCTATTCTAATCCCATTTAATTAATGTGAAAATTATTTTGTACTTTATGAAGAGTGTTAAGTGCTTACAAAAGACATTTCATAAATGTAGCCTTATGTTCTTTGTAATCTTATATATATCTTGGTTAGGCATAAGGTGAGAGAGAGTTAACCAAGATTTATTAGTTAACCAAGATTTCCTAGGGCATTATTCTTTATGGCATTTTTTCTTTCAGGCAAGGGAATAACAATCAGAGTAAACCAGGATTCTTAAGAAAGAATCAGTATACGAATACAAAGTTAGAAGTCAAGAAAATTCCTCAGGAATTGAACAACATTACCAAGCTCAATGAACACTTCAGCAAATTTGGAACTATTGTTAACATCCAGGTAAATGTGGCTATGTTCATGACAGAATTCATGTATTCAATGCATTTTTGAAAATATTACTACCAGTTCACCTTGTTTAAATGAGCCAGTGATTAGTATTATCATCTTTGCTAACACTACCTATCTGTATGCCCAACTTAATGATGGAATTGTTAAGCTGAATTTGTTCTTTTAAATTGATTTGGTTCTTCTCTGCAACCTCTTCCTGAGAGTCACTGGGTCAGTTACTGTATTTTTATAGTTTTATCTCTGGACAGATGACTTTATTGCCTGCTTTAGTATTCTAACTAGGTAGGTGAGATTCTTGGTAATTTCTGCTATTGTCATTTTGTTCACTGACTCACTTTTATATTGTGGTAAATTAGTTATTGGTTAAGGCTGGTTCTAATCTTGAGACTTTTTAGGCAGTGCAACGTGTTTTCTAACATCAAATTGTAGTTTTTGTATTTTGCTGTCTGCTTAGTAGATATTTGAATTTATGAATTTGTGGTTGGTGTTATGCTATAATTGAGGGTACTTGGCGGCCTATTTAAGTTGGAATTTCAGTCAGTTACCCCTGATACTTGGTGTTACCATCAAATAAAAATATAATTTATATAACTGAGTTTATGAAGGTAGCTCTGGCCAGGTGGCTCGGTTGCTTGGAGCATCATCCCATAAACTGGGTTCAGTTTCCCAGTCAGGGCACATATCTAGGTTGTGGGTTCTATCCCCGCTCAGGGCGTGTTTGGGAGGCAGCTGATCGATGTTTCTGTCTCACATTGATGTTTTTCTCTCTAAAAATCAATAAAAACACATCCTCAGGTGAGGATTTAAAAACAACAAGAAGAAGGTGGTTGGTTGTATTGGGGGACTTGGTATTTCAAAGAATTGAGCCAAACTACTTTTTTTTTTTTTTGAGAGAGAGATTTTTAAGCAAATTTTACCCCTGAGAGCAAAATTGGTACACATTTAATTCCTCTGATTAGGGCTCTACGTTTATGATCTCATTTAACCTCAATTACCTCTGAAAAGCCTATTTCTGAATAGCCTCATGGAAGTTAAGGTTTCAACATATGAATTTGGAGGTGGGGAGGGCATAGTTTAATTCTTCTGTATAGCTCTTGTTGGGAATTTATTTTTTTCTATATAAAAAATGTTGTGGTGCACCTCCTTGTGGATACATCCTTCATTATTTTTTATGATGCATTGCTGAATTAAAGGGAATTTTAAGACCTTTTATTTGAATTACCAAATTGTTCTCCAAAAGGGTTGTGCCAATTGATACTCCCAAATTTAGTGTCTAAAACCTCATCAGCACTGTAATATGGATTCATTAAATTTTTGTAATGGATTTAAGTGAAAAATTATTTGTTATAATTTGCTTTTTTTTATTACTATGTAGACTCTAATTTATATAGACCATTTACAGTTCTTTTATATTTACCTATCCATGGTCTTTGTCCATTTTTTTTTTACAAAAGCATTTATAATAATGCTTTTCTAAGCTTTTGCTTGTCATATATATTAAAAATAGCTTTTCCATTTGTCATTTATTTTGTTTATGGCTTGTTTGGACTGACAGGTTTTTAAATTTTACATTGTCAAATCTGCTGTTTGTCTTTATAGATCTTACTTTTATAGGTATGTATAAAGGGCTTTTCAGACTCTGAGATTATACAGTTACCTTTTTTCTTCTGGGTCTTTATGTGGTATTTTGTTTGCTTGTTATTGTATCTCTGGAGTTAGTTTGGATGTGAGATATCATGGAGGAATCTAATATCTCTTCAGTGGTTAGGTAATAGTAGGATTATTTATTGAATCTAACATTCTTCTATATATAATTTTGAAATAGGCATATCATCTTTTAGCGGATAGAGAACTTTATTTTACAAAGGATTCACAATGGATTTCAGCAGGCTGTTTTCTACTTCTGAATAATTTATCAATTTCTTTCCATTTAACTATTTGTTAATATCTGTTTTTGTTGTTGATTTTGTTTTTTCTTACAGGTTGCTTTTAAGGGAGATCCAGAAGCAGCCCTTATCCAATATCTTACCAATGAGGAGGCCAGGAAAGCCATTTCTAGCACTGAAGCTGTTCTAAATAACCGATTCATTCGAGTCCTGTGGCATAGAGAAAACAATGAGCAACCAGCACTACAGTCCCCAGCACAGCTGCTCCTGCAACAACAGCAAACACTTAGTCACATGTCACAACAGCACCATCACCTGCCACAGCACCTTCATCAGCAGTCTTCTACTGCAACGGTACATGGAGGTATCCAGAAGGTAATCTACTGGTTCACATGGAATTAGAGGTCCTCTAGTCCCTTCCTATAGATCAGTGTTCCTCAGTTTGCAGTCATTTGGTCTTCTACACCAGAGCCACTCAATTTGATCTGCAGATCAGCAGCATCTGATCTCCTGGGAGCAATTTCTTAGGCCTCCCCACATCTGTTGAATCAGAATCGCTATGTGTAGGGCCCAAGAATCTGTGTTTAAAAGCCTAAGCAACCGGCCTACCATTTGACCAGCCGACCAGTAGCTATGACGCGCACTGACCACCAGGGGGCAGATGCTCAACGCAGGAGCTGCGGAGCTGCGGTGACTTGGCAGCTGTGGTTCTTGGGTGAACCAGAGAGGAAGGAGCCCGATTCCGGGGTGCGTCACCTGAGAACCGCTCTCTTGCAATCCAGGACCCCTTGGGGGATGTTGGAGAGCCGGTTTCGGTCTGATCCCCGTAGGCCAGGTTGAGGGACCCCACCGGTGCACGAGTCCTCTAACCCATTGGCTCCCCACTTCGGGTCTGGCTCCCCACCGGGCCTCTGACCCATTGGAGAGGTTGTGGATCTGGTCCTTACAGAAACTTTTCGACTCGATTAGCTAAATGATGAGACGTGCAGGCCCTACTTGCTGCAGTCCTGATGTCTGTTGCCCGTGCTAGCCCATCCACTTATTACTGATTTCCAGTGGAGGCAGCGCATTTTCCTGCTACCACTCTTGGCTGGGAAACCGGCTGCAGCTTCCCTCCTTCCGGGCGGACAGTAGCGTCATTGGGCAACCTCCGGGGAGGGAAGGAGGCAAAGGAGCAGCTCAGGTGGGAAGAAGGAGGTTTCTAACACACTATTTATAGTAAGCTACTGTCAATTAAAATGCTTAAGTCTGTCAAAGCATTCCATATTGAAAAGAATATAGAAAAATTATTAGAATCTCTGTATGAGTATACATATATATATGCATGCATTTTGTTGTGACATATTTAAGACATCCAAAAAAGTATGAATAATTACATAACAATCATTGATGTATCTGCCACTTCACTTAAAAAAATAAAACCTTACAGATAATTAAAGCACCTTCCCTTCCCTTTTTTTTCTTACCTTCTTCTCCTAAGTAATCAATGTCCTAAATTTATATCATTCCTGAGCATTTAAAAAACTTTTGCCACATACATATGTGTTTATTTTGTATATACAGATGATGGGCAAACCACAGACACCGGGTGCATATGTTCTTAACAAAGTTCCTGTGAAACATCGTCTTGGACACGCAAGTGCTAACCAGAGTGATGCGGCACACTTGTTAAATCAGTCAGGTGGTGCTGGAGATGATTGCCAGGTGTGTGTTTCTGTGAGCCTCAGATATGTTCAGAGTTGTTCAGTAACAAGGAAATTAACAAATTGATTACCATTCAGATTTGTAATGTCTTGGTTTTCTCAGATAAGTGTGACAGCTAATATAAGTGTGGCAGATATAGTTCCCTAATTTTCATGATGGAGCTAGAAATTTGCTAGTTAAAATTTTTTTCTATTCAAAGCTAAGTAGGAATTTGGTAATTTTAGATAGTTATTAATAGGTAGATGTCTTTATTAGTTCATATCTTTTATAATTTTTCTCTTTAATACAATGAAGAGCATAGTAAAGAAGATTCTGTTATAATTAAAAGTCAAATATTAAAATTTATTTTAAATAGTATCTTTTGCTTTTAGGAATCTTATATAATAAAAGGGTAATATGCAAATTGACCCTAACGGCCAAACAACCAGGAATGACCAGTTGCTATGATGCACACTGACCACCAGGGGGCAGACACTCAATGTAGGAGCTTACCCCTGGTGGTCAGTGCGCTCCCATGGGGGAGCTAAGCTCAGCCACAAGCCGGGCTGATGGCTGCAAGTGCAGTGTGGTGGTGGGAGCCTTCCCCTCCCCCTTGGCAGCACTAAGGATGTCCAACTGTGGCTTAGGCCTGCTCCTCACAGGGAATGGGCCTAAGCTGGCAGGTGGACATCCCCCGAGGGCTCCTGGGCTGCCACAGGGATATCTGACTGCCAGCTTAGGCCCAATTCCCCGGGGACCGGGCCTAAGCCGGCAAGTGGACATCTGCTGAGGGTTCCCAAACTGTGAGAGGGCACAGGCTGGGCTGAGAGACCCCCCTGAGTGCACGAATTTTTGTGCACTGGGCCTCTAGTCCTATGTAATCTCTGCTCAGTTAGGTTCCTTGCTATGAATTAAAGCACTTTTGCAGCATTAAACAAATACAAAACTAGAATAATACAAAATTCCATATACTTTGTTACTCTTGCTAAATAATCTAGACTGGCAAAACACAAGCCAAACTCTGGTACTACTGGGTTCAATGTCACCATTTTACCTACAACTCATTCTATATATCTTCTATATACATATAAAGAGCCAGGGGCCATCATGACCGAACGGATGACCGAACGGATGACCAAACAGGCTGAATGGGACAACAAGGCCAGCAGCCGGGGGATGACCAAACGACTGAGCAGCAGGCTGCATGGGGCAACCAGGCCGACGGGGGTTAGTGAGGGACGACCAAACGACTGAGCAGCAGGCTGCGTGGGGTGACCAGGCCGGCAGGGGGGACAGTAAGGGTTGACCAGGCTGGCGGGGGGGCAGTTAGGAGCGACCAGGCTGGCAGGGAGCGGGCAGTTGGTGTCGACCTGACTGGCAGCGGGGGTCAGTTAGGGGCGACCAGGCTGGCCGGGGGGGCAGTTAGGGGGCGATCAGGCCAGCACGCAGAGGCAGTGAGGGGTGATCAGGCCAGCAGGGGAGAGCAGTTAGAGGCGACCAGGCAGGCAGGCAGGTGAGCGATTAGGAGCCAGTGGTCAGGATTGTGAGAGGGATGTCTGACTGCCAGTTTAGGCCTGATCTCTGAGATCAGGCCTAAACCGGCAGTTGGACATCCCCCAAGGAATCCTGGATTGGAGAGGGTGCAGGCTGGGCTGAGGGGACTCCCTCCCCTGCCCCTTCCCCCCGTGCATGAATTTTGTGCACTGGGCCTCTAGTATAGATATCTATAAACACTGGCTCTCCAGCGTGGTGATTATTTCAAAGAGTTAGGAAAACTCTGAAAAACAACAAGAGGGGCTAGCTCTACTAGACATTAAAAGGTGCTTTGAAGTCTGTATAACTAATGCAATTTGATTTTGACACATAGAGAGACAGACCAGTGGAACAATAGAAGATCGAAAAATAGGCTCAGTTGCAAATAAGAATGTATTTGCCAACACAGTATCTCAGATCAGTGGGGAAATATGGACTTTATGAGAGTGGTGTTGGGCTAACTGGATAGCCATATAGAAAACAGAGAATTTGATCCATTTAAAAATTACATAGTAAACAAGGATAATTTCCAAAAGGATCTGAGATTTAGATGCTGACAGAAAGGCTAAATGGTACAGCCCTCCCGAAAGTAAATTTGGCAGTATCTGGCAAAATTATGTATGCATTTATTCTAAATCTGTAATCTTCCTTCTAAGAATCTATGCCAAAGGTATGCTAGTCAAACTAAGACCTATAGACTATATAGTATAATATCAAAAGACTGGAAATAACCCAAATGTTCATCAGTAAGGTACTGATTACTTAATATGTAGTATATCTACACAATAGTGTATATGCAATTTTACAAAGGAATGAGGAATATATACCATGTGATAATTAGGCTGTATTAAGTTAAAAAGACAAAATGGAACAAAAATGTATAGTCAGCCACTGTTGGTATAAGAAAGGTGTGATGAACACATGTCAGCAGTTGTTTGTAATAGTAAAAACAAAAAAATTCATATAATTTAAATCTTGTAGCTATGAGAAGGAGGGAACAAAGTAGACAACTTTGAGTATGTCTTGTTTTGTAGATTTGTCATAGAACCACTTAAATGCTACATGTAGCCCTAGCTGGTTTGGCTCAGTGGATAGAGTGTTGGCCTGCCAACTGGAGGGTCCTGAGTTCGATTCTGGTCAACAGCACATGCCCAGGTTGTGGGCTCGATCCCCAGTAGGGGGCGTGCAGGAGGCAGCCAATCAATGATTCTTTGTCATCATTGATGTTTTGATCTTTCTCTCCCTCTCCCTTCCTCTCTGAAGTCAATAAAAAATACATTTAAAATAAATAAATAAATGCTACATGTAATTATAAAATAAAATGAAATGAAAGTAACCCCTGAAAATTAAAACGAAAAATGAATTAGCATGTCTGCATAGAGAGTACTCCAAAACACAGTTATTTGACTATTTATTCCTAAGGAGGACAAAGCAATTTATAAAAGCTCAGCAATCATATTGTTGGCTCTCTTGGTATTCTGAAACTGGTTTGTAAGTATTGTAGGATAAATCAAATGAGGAATTATATTGGTGTCATTGACAACTGATTTCATTTTGTTTGAAAAGAGAGATGTAAGATGGATAAGATTAAGTCAAAACACTAGTCTTCTTGCATTTGAATTGAAAGAATTATTATAAATTCAGATAGTATTTTATCTTAAAAAACATATAAGCAACCAAAAAACCTCCAAAGCATTTTCCTAACTTTATTCACTGAAAAAGTCTAGGAACAAGGACCAGCCCAATGGTAATGGCCCTCATCCCCAACCCCCAGCACCCAAAGGAGCCAGGGAAATGGCTGTCTCCAAGATATGGGGCTGGCAATGTTTCAGATGACCCTGAAATATTTTGTCAAACCAGAAAGTGAGGAAGTGTCCAAGATTATTAGAATCCTGTCAAAAATGAAAAAAATATCATAAAAGCTCTATATCTCCTCATCAATTTTTTAAAAAATTTAGAGGACAGCAGAACAGTTAAGGGCACCATACTCTGGTGAATACTAGAGGATCAGTGACCTGGTTTCTTCGACAAGTAATTTTGAAGGAAAAGAAGGAGAGGGAACAGAATTAAAGGCGACTTTAAAAACATGTATCCAATTATACTGTATGGATTTTAATAGATCCCAATTCTAATGGGAAAAATATTTAGAAAATTATGATGCAATCTGGAGATGTGAATATTTAATGAGATTAAAGAATTACTCTTCACTTGCAAGTGTGATGATGTTATGGTTATGTTTTAAAAGTCCTTTTAGAGATATATTTATATGTAAAATTATGTATTTGGTATAAAGATATAGTTGGGGATTTAAATAAAACAATGTTATTTTATATATTGACTAGAGGCCCGGTGCACAAAAATTTGTGCTCTCGGGGGTAGGGGGTCCCTCCAGTCTAGCCTGTGCCCTCTCACAGTCTGGGACCCCTCAGGGGTGACCACTTGCTGGCTTAGGCCTGCTCC
>NW_005371920.1:711229-723228 GCF_000412655.1 Myotis brandtii | reverse complement strand
TCAGCTGCCTGGCTGCTGGCCGCCATCTTGGTTGGCAGTTAATTTGCATATCGCCCTGATTTGCCAATGGGAAGCGTGTTGGAGGTACGGTTAATTACCATGTTTGTCTCTTATTAGATTGGATAATTGTTGCTGTTGGTGATGGATATATCAAGTTTTTATATAACTGTAGTTTTGTCTGTTTCAAAAAATTCCTTTATGAAAAAATAGGAAAAAACACACAAGCAATTATAGTTAGATAGCCCTGACTTACCCTGCCTTTTTATTGACTGGATTAGATCACTCAGTTTTTCAATAAACTCATTTGCTATGGAGATGAAAAAAATTTCTTTTAAAACATGAAGGGAAAGTGGTTATCACACAACAAGTGCTCTATAAATTTTAAGTATTGTCATTTTTGTTTTAATAAATGATAGTAACATGAATATCAGCTGTGAAGGGTTTCTAACTACTTGAGATACTTTCCTTTGTAGTTAAAGTAGCTTAATTTTGAGGATAAATAAGTATTGTATGATTGAGAGTAGTTTTGTATTTGGATATATAATTTATTTACAAGATTGAATTTTCCATGAATTTTTAAATATTATATCCTGTGTCCCTTATATCATGTATTCAGTTAATTTAAAAATAAAGAAAACAGTGAAGTGTGTTAACAAAGGCTTGAACTTGTGAGATTGTAGTGTAACATGTAGCTAGCTCTGCTGTGTCTTAAAGAGGGGAAGTTTAACTGGAAAGTCATCTGTTCAGAAGAGGAAAAGTATCTAAATACCAAAACTAGCATAGTAAAGATGGCTACCACTTTGCTTGTAAAGTCAGATCATTGAGCTAACTACTTGTCTTATGTTTGATTGTAAACTCATATCGAATTTGGTTAGATATAGTATTAATATTATGATTACAAAGTACCTTAATTCTTAGAATTATAGTTATTAGAAACCTGGGTTCTTATTTGGCACTTCCCATGTGGTACCCTTTAGCTAAACACCACCAGGAATACGTGGTTGAACAAGTTGAGTTTATTCAGTGAGGGAAGATAAACAATGAAACCATAGGGCACATCAGTTGAAGGGTGTTAGAAAGGACTTCTTTTAGGTTTAGGCTGTGTTAGATTATTTGGGGCAGGATTTAAGAAAACAGGAGTAATTCTGTTATCAGATATTTTAATAAGTCTAGTTAGAAGGAAGGAAGACTAGAATGAGGAATGTAATTGGTAAAGCTATAGTCATTTCTGTTGGCCAGGACAGAGAGATGGTTAGTCATTTTAATGGTTTGGATAGCATTATGGGGTGATCTTGTTATTGTCATAATCCGTCATGACCACAAGAGTGGCCATATCTGAGGCTGATATTCTGTGAAACTGTTTATGTTCAATATGGAGGACCTAGTTGTGAGTAGTAGGTCAGCTGCTAGATGTTAGGGCTTGTAGTTCTTTATCTCAATTTAAAAGAGAAAAAAGGTGATTGCATTCGGAAACACAACATTATTGCTAAACATCAATTTTTGTTATTTTATTCGAGTGCCAGTTAAATTTATGTATAAAGAACTAGTTTTACAAATGTCATTTTTAAATGTAAAATATAAACTTTAACTCCCCCCAAAAAGAAATATATTCATCTTTATAAAAAATGACTGAGTCATTTCTAAGATTTAATTTAATCATGTTTGTGTTTCACAGATATTTTCACCTCCAGGCCATCCAAAAATGATTTACAGCTCTTCAAATTTAAAGACTCCTTCAAAACTTTGTTCAGGGTCTAAATCTCATGATGTTCAAGAAGTTCTTAAAAAGAAGCAGGTAACAGCTTTGATTCTTCTTTTGTTAAAGAGGAAAGGTCCCACTGAGTTCTTAAGTGATTATGTTAACACCATGTTGTTATGGAACTCCATCATCATGTTTGTTTAGCTGCTGCTGGATGCAGTGTACACTTGAACTAAAGGTGAACAAACAGAGAAAATGTTTTGCAATTGCCTTTCGGTGGCTACATCAAGCACAAGGGAAGACTTTTTTCTGTGCAAAAGTAAACAACACCAAGCTGTAAAATTTTTTCATTCTCCAAGGGCTAGAAGCAGACATTTCATTTCATTATTTATTTTTTGTTCTTTCTGACTTTTCAAGTTAGATAATATTTCACATAAAATATAACTTTTATGTAGTTATTATTCAGATGATTCAATTCTGAGTTTCATATCATCTTAGATATAAACAGTTTTTCAAATAAAATATTTATATATATTAACTCAGCATAATTTGATATTTAATTAACAGAGGAGTAGAAGCAACATTTTCCTGGCAAAAACATTATATTTTGCTATTGTTTCTAACCTGTAGCTCATCTCACATTTTTAAACTTTAAAAATAAGGATTTGGCTTATTATATTGGCAAATGAAAACACTTCTTATTTTTCCTCAGAGTTACATTTAGTTCATTCAAATGAAGGAACCTCATAGATACAGCTAACTAATGTTCAGTATTTTAAATACTTTTTAAAGTACAGTTATAAATGTAAAGGGGTTTTTTTTTTGTTTGTTTTTTTAAATATATCTTCATTGATTTCAGAGAGGAAGGGAGAGGGATAGAGAGTTAGAAACATCGATCAGCTGCCTCCTTCACACCCCCTCCTGGGGATGCGCCCACAACCGAGGTACATGCCCTTGACCAGAATCGAACCTGGGACCCTTCAGCCCCCAGGCTGACGCTCTATCCACTGAGCCATACTGGTCAGGGCAAATGTAAAGGTTTTTATTTTGAAAGTGTTCGGACAATATAGTTGAAGGTTTTATCTCTGGTTTTCAGCCATTTTTTGACCAGGAGGAAAATGTATCTTATTATAGGGATGGCCCAGAAGAAATGAATCGAGAATAAAGTAGCCTTATGTATCATTGGCAAATTTTGTTATCCATTATTAATTTTTTCTTTACCTATTCATATAGGAAGCAATGAAGCTACAACAAGATATGAGGAAAAAAAGGCAAGAAGTGTTAGAAAAACAAATAGAATGCCAGAAGGTAAGACAAGAGCTCATTATTTGCCTATTGGAATATAAAATGGATTTTATAAAGATACTCCTAATGGTAAATATTTTAAGGTTATTTTTATATTACACTTTACTAAGCATAGTTTTACTCTTTCCTGTTTGTTTTATAGATGCTGATATCCAAGCTAGAAAAAAACAAAAACATGAAACCAGAAGAGAGAGCAAATATAATGAAGACTTTGAAAGAGCTTGGTGAAAAGATCTCACAACTGAAAGATGAATTAAAAACATCTTCTGCAGTCTCCACACCATCGAAATTGAAGACCAAAACAGAGGTATCTGTTTGTATTTTTTTATATTTTTTATTGATTTCAGAGAGAGGGAGAGGGAGAGAGAGATAGAAACATCATTGATGAGAGAGAATCATTTGATTGGCTGCCTCCTGCACACTCGCCACTGGGGACCGAGCCTGCAACGTGGGCATGTGCCCTGACTGGGAATCGAACTCTGACCTCCTGGTTCATAGGTCAATGCTCAACCACTGAGCCACACTAGCTGGGCTATTTGCATTTTTTATTCAACATCGGGTTATTGAACATCTGTTATATGTTTGGTATTTTGAAAGTACAGTGCAACCCTTAGGTGGCTAATAGTCTAATGGAGAGACAATTATAGTAACAAGCTTAAAAAATATTTCTATAGATGCTACATGTACTGTCTTTGAAAGAGGTAAATAAAGGTGTGTTTTTTTAGTTGAAATTTTTGGTTCTCTCTGCTTAACATGAAACTACTAAAGAGATGGCGAGCAAAGAGGTTACTTCCTATTTCAGGAATTTTTTAAAAAAATATATATTTTACTGATTTTTTACAAAGAGGAAGGGAGAGGGATAGTTAGAAACATCGATGAGAGAGAGAAACATCTATCAGCTGCCTCCTGCACACTCCCCACTGGGGATGTGCCAGCAACCAAGGTATATGCCCTTGACTGGAATTGAACCCGGAACCCTTGAGTCCGCAGGCCGACGCTCTATCCACTGAGCCAAACTGGTCAGGGCTCAGCAAATTTTTTTTATAATTTTATAATAGTGTTGTAATTAAACCATTGCTCTTAATAATCATTTGCTTTAGTAAGGGCGAAAATGTGGCATTTTATTGGAAAGAATAATTGGAAGCTCTAGATCCATTGAAGTCTAATTTTGTTAATTTTTTGTTTTGTTTTGTGTTCTTTTTTTATCATAGGTGAATACTTGATTACACAGTGCTTCCATTATACCTCAGCTTTGTAGTGGGATTTAATTTTTAGCCCTTTGAGGAGGAGGAGGAGGAGAGGGGAGGGGAAGGGAAGCAGGAAGAGGTGGAGAAGGGAGAAGGAAGGAAGAAAAAGAGGAACATAGTTAAAAGAATGAAATGGCAATAAATACGTACCTATCAATAATTACTTTAAATGTAAATTTCTTAATGCTCCAATCAAAAAACAGTATGGAGTTACCTCAAAATATTAAAAATATAAATGCCTTATGACCCAGCAATTCCACTCTGGGAATATATCCAAAGAAAGCGAAACACTAATTTGAAAGAATATATGCATCTCTATGTTCATTGTAGCATTATTTACAATAGACAAGATTTGGAAGCAGCCTAAGTGTCCATCAGTAGATGAATGAATAAATTTGATACGGAATAAATTTGTCATATATGTATACATTTATATGTATATATAACACAAGTTTTTATGTACAATATTATATTACATTTGAAATTATTATATGAATGTAAAGTGTTTTACTAAGATTGCTTTTTAAAAATATAATAAAAATGTTTTTATTGAAATTTCCCCCAGTTATAGAAAGAACATGGGCACATTTTGAAAATTAAAGAGAATATATATAGGAGAAAAATAATTTCTCACAGTCGCTTACTTAAAGACTGATTATTGTCTCTTACCTGCCCCCCCCCCCCCAAAAAAAAGAGTGACAATAGTTATAGGGTTCATATCTGAAAGCAGTTATGTAATTGTTACATTTGTACTATGAATGAATTTTTACTATATAATTTGCCCTATTGTATTTTATTATGTGAAAAGTATTCTCATCTCAGATGACTTTTCAAAATCTAAGTTTTAGGCCATTTTAAGCAGTAATACTCTATTGTTTTTACTGATACCACTATGCTCTGTACATGTTAGTATTATATCCATAAAATTACTTTCTCTAAAACACCCATGTGTATTGCATCCTCTCACTCTCATTTTCCCAAAAGAGATGTGTGTCATTCTGTAAGTATAATATTCTGAATAAGATCTTGGAAGTAATCTAAAAAATGCACTTTTACTCTTAATTTTTCCAAAGGCCCAAAAAGAACTATTAGATACTGAACTGGACCTTCACAAGAGGCTGTCCTCTGGAGAAGACACAACAGAGTTACGGAAAAAGCTCAGTCAGTTACAGGTTGAGGTGAGATTAAAGAGATGTTACTGACTCACTACATTTAACATCTCAAAAAAATAGTTTTCTCTTTTTCTATTTTCCCAGGTTTAATCTAACTGTGTATTTTATTCTACCTTTGGTTGTTGTTATTCAGGCTGCACGATTAGGTATCTTACCAGTGGGTCGTGGAAAGACCATGTCCTCCCAAGGTCGAGGAAGAGGCCGAGGTCGTGGAGGAAGAGGAAGGGGCTCACTAAATCACATGGTGGTGGACCACCGGCCCAAAGCACTATCAGTTGGGGGACTCATTGAAGAGGAAAAAGATGATTTACTTCAGCATTTCTCAGTAAGTTTTTAAAGTAGCAAAAACTAACTCTGAAAACACTGTATTCAGCATTTCCTGGCTGCATTCTGTATAAATGCCAAATGTTTTATAGATTAGAAAAGAAGTTGTAAAAACATGGGTATTAGCAAATTTTCTTTAATATATTTGAAGGTCAAGAAGAAACTCATGTTCTGTAATTCCATAATACTCCTCATAAATGCATGTGTAGTGATAAGTTGTTCCAGAGCTATCTTTGATTTTTGTTTGGGGGTTATTACATGGTTTACCGGTTGTTGATAGTTAATAAGTGAAAATAATTTGGGATGGAAGCAAAAGTCAAAGGAAGAATTTATTAGGATAAGAGACATATTTTTTTTTTTTAATAAATATATTTTACTGATTTTTTACAGAGAGGAAGGGAGAGAGATAGAGAGTTAGAAACATCGATGAGAGAGAAACACCGATCAGCTGCCTCCTGCACATCTCCCACCGGGGATGTGCCCGCAACCCAGGTACATGCCCTTGACCGGAATCGAACCTGGGACCCTTGAGTCCGCAGGCCGACGCTCTATCCACTGAGCCAAACCGGTTTCGGCAAGAGACATATTTAGTTATGTTTTGTATACACATGCAACAATTTATTTTTAAATAAAACATGCAAATAGAGGTTTGATACAGGTAAATGTCTATTATTTTGCACATAAACAGTATATTCTCTTTTTTTATTAAATTTATTGGGGTGACATTGGTCAACATGAACATATAGGTTTCAGGTATGGGTTTCTATATTACAACAAGTATATTCTCCTTCCAACAACTCATTAATTCATTCGGTAAATATTGTTATTTGTGCTAGAGCATTTGCATACATGATCTCATTTAAATAACTAAAGTGCATGTGAAGTCACATATGTACAGATGGGAAAATTAAAACTTAAACATAAGTTAATCAAAATCAAACAGTTAATAAGTAGTAAAACCAAGATAGAAATGCACAGTGGTTAGCATCAGGATCCCTATTCCTCAGACAACTTTAAGAGAAAATATGTTTAGCCTTATTAAGTGCTAAAGATGTTGAGGGAAATCTTAACAAGCAAAACTTCATTCCAAAGTTTCCTATTAGTTTGGTACCCATAATCCTGTCTTGCCCTCACTTTTAGAAAATTGTCGGTTGTTATACAGTGTCCAGATTTTAGAGTCTTTGGGCTCTGGCCTATTCATTCTTGAGCCAGTTCTTTCACTAGTCTGCCCCTTATTTTCTTTGTTTTTAAAGTGGGAGACTAGTTTAAGTGGCTTCTTTGAGAAATAAAGAAGATAATATTTGCCGAACCGGTTTGGCTCAGTGGGTAGAGCGTCGGCCTGCGGACTCAAGGGTCCCAGGTTCGATTCCGGTCAAGGGCATGTACCTTGGTTGCGGGCACATCCCCAGTGGGGGGCGTGCAGGAGGCAGCTGATCGATCTCTCTCATTGATGTTTCTAACTCTCTGTCCCTCTTCCTTCTTCTCTGTAAAAAATCAATAAAATATATTTAAAAAAAAAAAGAAGATAATATTTGGAGCACTATACTTGGGCAAGGTATCCTGTGGAACCTGGGTAAATGTTAATTTTTGTCTTTTAATGTTGAGTAGATAAAATTAAAGCCTCCTTGCCAAGTAAGTTGGGCATTTAGATCTAATGCCAGCTCTGGTGAGGTGATACTGGGTGATATAAAGCAGAATTTTTATAAATTTGTCTGTGTAGAAAGTTCAGTTATAAAAAGTAGGTAATTGTAGGAAGCTGCATGCTCTGTCCTGAGGGTCACTGGAGGCAATATGTAGATATTTAAGTTGTTTTGTTTTGGGGTGTGTGTGTGTGTGTGTGTGTGTGTGTGTGTGTGTATTTTAATTGATTTCAGAGAGGAAAATATATTGCTCTTCTTCCCCGTGTGTGTGTGTGTGTGTGTGTGTGTGTGTGTGTGTGTATTTTAATTGATTTGAGAGAGGGAGGGAGAGGGAGAGAGATATAGAGACATTAATAATGAGAGAGAATCATTGATCGGCTGCCTCCTGCACGCCCCCACTGGGGATTGAGCCTGCAACCGGGACATGTACCC
The DNA here is from genome assembly GCF_000412655.1 of Myotis brandtii. NCBI lineage: Eukaryota > Metazoa > Chordata > Mammalia > Chiroptera > Vespertilionidae > Myotis > Myotis brandtii. Next base: position 715,409 of record NW_005371920.1, on the reverse strand, counting down.
TTGACAGGAATCGAACCTAGGACCCTTCAGTCTGCAGGCCGATATTCTATCCACTGAGCCAAACCAGCTAGGGCTAGATGTTTAAGTTTTAACCCAGAAGTCATGCTCATGTGAATCTCTTTCCTTCTCATAAGTAGAATCATTCTAGATCATCTAATGATAACCAGTTTTTAGATAAATGCATTTGATAAGTCTGACACATGGCATTTGGTTTGTGGAAAGGGGCAATACCAGGCATTTGGGGAGAGAGCAAACAAAGTTGAGGCAGACGAGGTAACTTCAAGGAGACACTGACATTGGTTTTGATGGCATTTTATTGTTTGTTTTTTTGTTTTTGGTAAAGTGCTTATCAGACAGTCTTAAGTACTAGAAGCATATTTACCCTAGTAACAGATTTGGGCATATAGTATGTTTTCTTTGAAAGAAATACATATGCCTAGATATTAGGGCAAATTGATTTAGCAGGCTTAAAGGGTAATTCTTATTTAAGATCTTTTATATCCCACAAAGACTACCATAAAAATGTATATTTTCAGTATTTTTTTTACTGTCCTTAATAATTGTGAAATGATCATGGAAGATTCTATCTGTATGGATGGGTTTTGGTGAAGCTATTCTGAAGAATGAGGACCTAATCCTGGAGTCGTTCAGTTTATTTTTGTATCCAGCAATCCATTTCTAAGAACTTAACACCTGTACATTTGCTCAGTGAAGCATGCTTTATATTTATATTTAAAAATATAAATATAAATATACATTCTTTATATTTAGAAAAAATGGAAACAATCTAAATGCTCACAACTACTTTGCTGCTATTAAAAACATGTTTTTAAAGAAGAGTGCCATGAGAAAATTCTCCGGATTAACTTCTAGGTTAAAATTGGAGACAATATTAAACATAAACAACAAAAAAATGAAAATGCATTAAATTGTTAGTTCTGGGTGACAAAATTCAAGTTTTTCATTTTTTTCCTTCTAAGCGCTTCTCTATTTTTCCAGCTTTCCAAATGAACATATATTACTTTTTAAATCAGACCTTTTAACATCACATTCACTTTTAGGTGAAGTGTCAGCATTTTTATGATGATTTTAAAACCAAATTTGAGTATATGTGTTAATCTTGGGCTTTAGGTCCCAGGCACCTATATAAAAATATGTGTGTTGCTGAAACCGGTTTGGTTCAGTGGATAGAGCATCAGCCTGCGGACTGAAAGGTCCTAGGTTCGATTCCGGTCAAGGGCATGTACCTGGGTTGCGGGCACATCCCCAGTAGGGGATGTGCAGGAGGCAACTGATCGATGTTTCTCTCTCATCGATGTTTCTAACTCTCTCTCTCCCTTCCTCTCTGTAAAAAATAAAGTATATTTAAAAAATAATAATAATAAAAATAAAAATATGTGTAAATTAAAGTATACACAAATTTAAAATATATAAAATATTTAATATACAGTGCAAACTGTATATAACAACATAAGACATATATAGTAATACATAAACATTTTAATAGTATATATCAGGGGTCAGCAGACTTTTTCTGTAAAGGACCAGATAGTAAATATTTTAGATTTTTGAGAACCACATAGAGTCTCTGTCACATTTCTTTTCCTCCTTCTTTCCCCTTACCTGCCCCTTCTCCTCCCTTTTCCTTCTATGAATTTATTTTCCTTTTAAAAATATAAAAGCTATTCTTAGCTTACAGGCCATTGAAAAACAGGTGTTGGCCTGAAGGCTGTGATTTGCAGATCCCTGACATATATTATTGTATTACTTTAAGTACCTGTTTCCTCATACCCTTAACAGCATTTGATTTTTATTTTTTCATCTTTGCCAGTTATGTGATTGATGAATGATGATTGATACAGATTTGGCATTAGTTTCTGATCTGGGAAAATGGCTGGCTAGATGAATTTCTCTCTGAGTAACTTCTACCTCTAAGGTTCCAAGTACTTCTAAAGTATTGCATACTAGAGGCCCGGTGCACGAAATTCGTGCGGGGGGGGGGGTCCCCTCAGCCCATCCGGCACCCTCTTCAATCCAGGAGCCCTCGGGGATGTCTGACTCACAATCCTGGACTGCTGGCTCCTAACCGATCATCTGCCTGCCTGCCTGGTCGCCCCTCATTGACCCCCTCCCCCCTCCCCACCAGCCTGGTTGCCCCCAACTGCCTCCCCTCTCCCCCCACCGGCCTGGTTGCCCCTCACTGCCACCCCTGCCAGCCTGGCCCCACGCAGCCTGCTGTTTGGTTGTTTGGTCGTCCCTCACTGCCTCCCCTGCCTGCCTGGTCACCCCACACAGCCTGCTGTTCGGTCGTTTGGTCGTCCCTCACTGCCCCCACTGCCGACCTGGTTGCCCCACGCAGCCTGCTGTTTGGTCTTCCATCAGTTGTTTCTGTTGTGACGGCCCCTGGCTTTTTATATATTAGGATAACTTTTCATTGATGCTACACAATTTGCTCATATCTATACATATATTCATATATTAACATTTTATTTGAATTATTTTATTTTGGAGGGCAACACACATATACAAAGTGTAAAAAAAATAACTGTATACAAAAGATTTCCTTTTACCTCCAATCTCTCAGTTTCACTCCCCATAGGCAATTATTGTTACTCATTTCTCACATATTTTCTCAAAGATTTGATCTCTCTTTTACACAAATGGTGGCATATTATACAGTTTTTTAATATATGTACTTTTCACTTAATATGTATAAGATTGCTAGTACAGATTATTCTAGTGCATATAGTTGCTTTATTCTTTTTAATGTCAGCATTATGTTTCATTGGATAGATGTACCACACTAGGTTTAAACAGTCTCATATTGATGGACATCTCACTTTTTCCCACTATTCCATTATTTCAACCATATTACAGATATGTGTGTGAGAGAATATATGTGTGTGTAGAAAAACTAGATATTTTAATGGGCATATCACATTTAAAAGGCCAGTCCTAAATCTTTTTAAGTATTTTTTTTTAAATTAAATCTTTATTCAGATTATTACAGTTCCTGTTTTTCCTCAATAGCTCCCCTCCATCCGTTTCGCACCCCACCCTCTGTCCTTACCCCCCCCAATTTTCTCATCCATAGGTGTACGATTTTTTTCCAGTCTCTTCCCGCACCCCCCACACCCCTTTCCTCCCTGAGAATAGTCAGTGCACTCCCTTTCTATGCCCCTTATTCTATTATATTCACATTTCTTCTGTTTATCAGATTATTTATTCACTTGATTTTTATTTTTTTATTTTTTATTAAGGTATTACAAATGTGTCTTTATCCCCCCATTGTCCCCTCATCCCCCCCCATCACATGGTATTTTTAAAATGGGAAGATAATTGGGATGGGATCAAAACTCTGAGGGAATTTGGAAATAATAAGAAAGCCCTCATTTTGCAACAAAACCCGAAATGATGGGTGAAATGACATGTTCTCTTTTTCCAAGGAAATGAGGCGGCGCCGAATAGAAGTTAATGTGGAGCTGAGGAAAGCTAAGAAGGATGACCAGATGCTGAAAAGGAGAAATGTGAGCTCCTTTCCCGATGATGCTACATCTCCAGTGCAGGAAAACCACAACAACCAGGGCACTGTAAATTGGTCTGTTGAGGACATTGTCAAAGGCATAAATAGCAACAATTTGGGAAGCCAGCTCCAAGCTACTCAGGCTGCAAGAGAACTGCTTTCTAGGGAAAAACAGCCTCCCATAGACAACATAATCCAGGCCGGTTTGATCCCAAAATTTGTGCACTTCTTGGGCAGAACTGATTGTAGTACCATCCAGTATGAATCTGCTTGGGCCCTCACTAACATTGCTTCCGGCACTTCGGAACAGACCAAGGCTGTAGTAGATGGAGGTGCGATTCCAGCATTCATTTCTCTGTTGGCATCTCCCCACGCTCACATCCGTGAACAAGCCGTATGGGCTCTAGGAAATATTGCAGGTGATGGTTCAGTTTTCCGAGACTTGGTTATCAAGTATGGTGCTGTTGGCCCACTGTTGGCTCTTCTTGCAGTTCCTGATATGTCATCTTTAGCATGTGGTTACTTACGTAATCTGACCTGGACACTTTCAAACCTTTGTCGCAACAAGAATCCTGTACCCCCATTAGATGCTGTTGAGCAGATTCTTCCTACTTTAGTTCGTCTCCTGCATCATGATGATCCAGAAGTATTAGCAGA
>NW_005371920.1:681822-708977 GCF_000412655.1 Myotis brandtii | reverse complement strand
TTCATATGCAAAAGCCTCTGTGCACAGCTTGGGTGGGGCGGGGTCTCAGGGGATCAATAGGGTGGAGCAAGCAGCTATGGCTGCTCCTCAGTCCTACCCTTAGAGACCCCACGTCTCAGTGTCCCGGTAATCGCTGCAAGCACCTCTGAGAGAAAGCTGCCCTCGAGTTCCGAGTTCTGCCTGCTGCCAGACAGTCCAGTTTCGCCCCGTATGAGTCTGGGTCCCCAGAGACTCCCCCGGAACTGGCGTTCAGAGCAGTCGGGAGCTTGTGTCTCCCACCCGATTGAAAAAGACCGCCGTGTCCTCAGTTGCCAGCCCTTTCCGTGTGTGCCTCCGTACCTCTGCACTTAACTTCCACACCTCCTCTGAGTCTCAGTGTGCTTTTCTCTTTCCTTCTAGTTGTAGAATTTCCACTCGGCCAGCCTTCCTGTGGTTCTGGATGATGTCCGTTTTGTCTTTTAGTTGTATTTTTGAAGTGGTTGTGCGAGGCAGCAATTTCCAGTCTTTACCTATGTCGCCATCTTGGTTTCTCCCAAATAGTTAAAAATTAATGCATGCAAATGGTTAATAAAAAATAAAAATAATTTCTCTCTTAATCACTGCCTACTCTTAAAATGTAGGTGCTGTTCTTGGATATTTTTAGGTAGAAAAAATTAGGAATATAAGAATCTATAATAATAAAAGCATAACATGCTAATTAGACCGGACATCCTTCCGGACGACCTGGACAAAGCTGGGGCTGCGAGGGAAGCCCAGGTGCCTGCCAGCAGCCAGAGAGAAGCCCAGGTCCTGGGTGCCTGCCGGTGGCCGGAGGGAAGCCCAGGTCCCGGGTGCCAGAGGGAAGCTGGTGCCGGCAGCCGGGGAAAGAAAGGCCTACTCTTGTACAAATTTCATGCATTGGGCCTCTAGTACAGATATAAAGCTCTCACTTAAAAAAATTACACAGTGGAATCATGTTATAAAATCAGGGCTGAATTCCAAACCTTGCTTCTTAAACATAAATATCTTAACTATTTGGTATTTTCTTAAAATTATAAAGATAATACTCAATTTAAAATGTTTATTGAAACAGACTATACCAATTAAAAATGTGTAGTTCAGTGCTTTATCAGAAGGTGAAGTCCCATATACTTGCCCCTCAGGTGAAGATATTGAGCACTCCCAATAAATACCCCAGAAGCCCACTCCTGCATCACTAACTTTACTTCTCCTCACAAAAGTAACCATTATTCTCACTTCATCATAATCATCTCCTTAACTTTCTTTATACAGTTGATTCTCATTATTCGTTATTTGCAAATTCACCTATCCATTGCAATTTATTTATAACCTCAAAATCAATACTTGAAGTATTTTTGTGGTCATTTTCAGACATGAGCTGAGCTGTGAAAAATGAGTCAACCAATGCATATTTTCCCAGCTGTGGTCACATAAGGCCTACTCAGTGCTCTTGTTTCAGATCTTGTACTGTATACAAGTTCTTTTCACAATGTATTTAGTGCGCCATTTTCTCATTTTTGTGCTTTTCATTAGTGTTTGAACTGGCTGTAAGGGTAGTTCTCTGTGTGTTCCTAAGTTCAAAAAGGCTGAGAAGTGCCTTATGGTAAAGATACATGTTAGATAATGTTTGTTCAGGCATGAATTACAGTGCTTTTGGCTAATGAGTCAATAATATATATTAAATATGGTGTCTGTTTCGGTCTGGCTGGGTTTCAGTCCGGCTGGTTTCTGGGGGTTTGTTTACCTTCTTATTTGCAACATAGTATATAGTTGCTTAGAGTTGCAGATGAGAGGCCGGCAAGTGTGGCGGGGAACGTTGGAGTCTGCAGCAAGCAAGCCTCGTGCTCGCTTCAGTGCCTGGCTGCCGGCCGCCATCTTGGCTGACAGTTAATTTGCATATACTCACTGATTAGCCAATGAAAAGGGTAGCGGTCGTACGCCAATTACCATGTTTCTCTTTTATTAGTGTAGATGGTGTCTTTAAACATAAAACAAGGTTATGTATTGATGAGTTAAGGAAAATGTTTTGACCAGAGTCTTATAGGAACTTAACCCTCTATTTCCCCTAGGAACAATGCTACAGTATTTGCTAATTCAGTGGTTGCACTGAACTTTATATGACTATTGCATATAATAATCAACTGAGCTTTTTATTAGCTAAACGTACACTTATAAATGTTACTAGAGGCCCAGTGCATGGATTTGTGCACTGGTGGAGACCTCGGCTGGCCTGCGCCTCTTGCAATCCGGGACTCCTCGGGGAATATCAGAGGCCCAGTGCATGGATTCAGCCCAATCCCCACTGGCCAGGCCGAGGGACCCCACCGTGCACCAGGCCTCTAAGTATGCATATAAGATCTTTGGGTAATCTCTTCCTGCCCTCTCCCCTCTCCCCTTCCTTCTGAGATTCATTAGTCTGTTCCATGTTTCCATGCCTGTGCATTGAGCATCTGCCCCCTGGTGGTCATCGTGTGTCATAGCTACCAGTTGGATGATTGGACAGTCGCTTAGTCTTTTGTATATATAGATAGTATTATTCTGCCTATATGAATGAAACGGCACAGTATCTGATCTTTTCTGACTGCCTTTTTGTTTTGTTTGTTTAAGATTATATTTGGAGATTCATGCATGTTCTTTGTTACATGTAACACTAGTTTGCCATTTTTATTGCTGCATAATTTTCAGTTGTATAAATACACAACAATTTATTTTTTCATTTTCCTATTGATAGGTATTTAGGTTACTTTCACTTATTTTTTATTGAATTTATTGGAGTGACATTGATTAATAAAATTATGTAGATTTTAGGTATACAATTCTATAGTACACCATCTGTATATTCTATGGTGTGTCACTAACCCAAGTCAGGTCTCCTTCCATCACCATTTATTCCCCCCTTTATCCTCTTAAATCCCCGTCCCCCCCCTCCCCCCCACTCCTCTGTCCCTCTGGTAATCACCATCCTGTTGACTGTGTCATGAGGTGGGGTTATTATTTTTATTTTTTATTTATTGCTTAATCCCTTCACTATTTTCACTCAGCCCTCCAATCCCCCTCCCCTCTGATAGCTGTCAGTCTGTTCTCTGTATTTATGAGTTTGTTTCTGTTTTGTTTGTTAGTTTATTTTGCTCATTAGATTCCACATATGAGTGAAATCATGTGGTACTTACTTTTCTGTTATTGGGTTACTTCACTTAGCATAGTACTCTCCTTGTCCATCCATGCTGTCACAAAGGTAAGGTTTCCTTCTTTTTTATGGCCAAGTAGTATTCCACTGTGAAAATTATACCACAGCTCTTTTATCCACTCATCTGCTGATAGACACTTAGACTGTTTCCAAATCTTGGCTATTGTAAATAACGCTGCAATGAACATAGGGGTACATATTTTTTTTTGAATCGGTGTTTCAGGTTTCTTCAAATATATTTCCAGAAATGGAATTTCTGGGTCATAAGGCAGTTCCATTTTTAATTTTTTGAGATAACTCAATACTGCTTTCCACAGTAGCTGCACCAATCTGCATTCCCACCAACGGTGTAAGAGGGCTCCCTTTTCTTCACATCTTTGCCAACACTTATTTGTTGATTTATTGATAATAGCCATTCTGACAGGTGTGAGGAGATATCTCATTGTGGTTTTAATGTGCATTTCTCTGATGGTTAGTGACATTGAACATCTTTTCATATGTCTATTGGCTGTGTGTATGTCCTCTTTGGAGAAGTGTGTATTCAGGTCCTTTGCCCATTTTTTAATTTGATGTCTGTTTTTTTGGTGTTGAGTTGTATAAGTTCATTGTAAATTTTTGATATTAAAACCTTATCAGATGTATCATTGGCAAATATGTTCTCCCATGCAGTGGGTTGTCTTTTAATTTTGTTGATGGTTACCTTTGCTGTGCAAAAACTTTTTAGTTTAATGTAGTCCCATATGTTTGTTTTTCTTTTGTTGCCCCTGTCCGAGGAGATATATCAGGAAAAATATTGCTCGAGAAATGTCTGAGAATTTACTGCCTGTGTTTTCTATTAGGATTTTTATGGTTTTGAGCCTAACATTGAAGTCTTTAATCCATTTTGAGTTTATTCTTCTGTATAATGTAAGAAGGTGGTCTAGTTTCATTTTTTGCATGTATCCAATTTTCGCAATACCATTTATTGAATAGACTACCTTCACCTCATTGTATGCTCTTGCCTCCTTTGTCAAATATTAATTGACCATAAAGGTGTGGCTTTATTTCTGGGATCTCTATTCTGTTCCTCAGAGTTTTTTTTAAATGTTTTTTTAAAAAATATATTTTATTGATTTTTTTACAGAGAGGAAGGAAGAGGGATAGAGAGTTAGAAATGTTGATGAGAGAGAAGCATCCATCAGCTGCCTCCTGCACACCCCCTACTGGGGATGTGCCTGCAACCAAGGTACATGCCCTTGCCCAAAATTGACCCTGGGACCTTTCAGTCCACAGGCCAATGCTCTATCCACTGAGCCAAACCAGTTAGGGCTGTTCTCAGTTTTAATGACTTAATATATGTATAGTTGTGAAATAATTACTAAGATATGTTTAGTTAACATCCATCAGCTCACAGATATTTTTTGGGACGAGAATTTTTAATATCTACTCTCTTAGCAACTACCTGATTTTTAAAAGATGGTGGATGTTGCCCTAACCTGTTTGGCTCAGTGGATAGAGCATCGGCCTGCGGACTGAAGGGTCCCAGGTTCGATTCCGGTCAAGGGTATGTACCTTGGTTGTGGGCACATCCCCAGTTAGGGGGTGTGCAGGACGCTGCTGATCAATGTTTCTCTCTCATGATGTTTCTAACTCTCTATCCTTCTCCCTTCCTCTCTGTAAAAAATCAATAAAATATATTTAAAAGATGGTAGATGTGTATTTGGATAGGGCCATTTTTGATACATCAGTTTAGTTATGTCTCATGGATCAAATGTTTGGTGTCAGATTATAAACAATCAATCCCATAAGAAATAATGGGGATATTTCCTTAGATCACAGGCCAATATCTATGCAGACAATAGTTAACTGGCGATGAGGCTGGCCTAGTGTACACTATTACAATGCACTTATCTGAGTGTTCTGTGGAAACATTTGTCAGATGCTTCCTGAAGCTTACCAACATTTTTCTTAGAGAACCTAGAGTGAAACCCCAAATTTAAAAGAACTCCTTCTGTCACATTTTTCAGGACTGAACCAAGAATTGGGGGTATTTTACAACAGCCCAGTTCATAAGAAAACTGTAGGAATAACTAAACTTTTCCTTTAATGAAACTTTGGGTCCCTATTCTTTTGCTTCTGTTGCTTTGTCTTTAAAATTAAACTTTTGCTCTCTCTTATTATTGATATGTGCTGGGAAGGGGTGGGGGAAATGTTCATACTGTAGTACCAAGGAATAATTGGTAGCAGGTTTACCTTGAGTGAGGATAGTAGGTGTTTAACATTTGTTGAATGTGTAGTTGAGCTGGGGAGTACTAGTTATAGTTGTATAACATTTCAGAACAGAAAGGGGGAATAGCTTTGTCAAATATAGGTGGGGCTATAAGAGATGCCATATGATGAATAGACAGTGTTTTAAATAATTACATTTTTAAGGTTTCAGTCTAAATATGTAGATTATCAAAGCCAAAAGCCAATAATTGTATTAAGACAGTATTTATTTGTCCTTATGATGACTTTTCTAAGTAATTTACCACCCAGCCAAGACAGATTTTATTTACATGACAAAAAAATTAATCATGGACTATTCTGGGCAACCAGAACATATGGTCTACTAGTTAAAACAGGTTTCATTTTTTTCTAGCTCTCATTGGAGATTGTTCATAGATCCACTTTAATAGATTTTTCTCCTAGTCATTATACTTTTTAAGTAGCACACACTTTGAAGGAATCATTAGTAAATGTGAGTACACACTTTTGTGTTTTTCTAAAATCTATTTTAGGCTGCAAACCAAGGGTCAAAATTTAAAGACCGTCGGCTACAAATATCATGGCACAAGGCCAAGGTGCCTTCTGTATCCACAGAGACCGAGGAAGAAGAAGTCAAGGAGGAGGTAAATTTAATGATTGAAAATAAGAGTTGAAAAAGAAAAAAAAAAGAAGAATTAGATTGTTTCTCAGTTACATTTTTTCTGACATTAAAATAAATAATATAAAAATAAATATTGAATTATTGCATGAATGCAGTTATCTAAGACTAGTCTTAAAATTTATTAAAGCATCAAAAGGTACATAAATATAAAAAGCTTTGGGGGATTATTTTCTGGTGTAGAGAGACATTTTTATTGGCATTTGTTTGGGCTCTAGATATTTTTATTCTGGTAAATGAGGACATGGATTATATGAATAAATTAAGTTTTAGCTGATTGTTTAAGCTTTTATTCAAGTTCCATAAGTAATAGATGGGAGTTTCTTTCCTTCTATGTATAGTTGGTTAAAATGTCAGTGTAAGGAAGTAAAACATTAAGAGGGAAGGCTGGGAAAGTCAAAGACTTAAATAATGCAAGTACTAAATAATCAGCCTCTTAAAATATCAGAGAATTGATTCTGCTCTTTTACTACTATATTTCTAATTAGTTTATTAAAATGGACACTCATCCAACATTGCAAGTTATTCCTGATTCATCACAGTTTTGGTTTAAAAGATATCTACTATTAATGGTCAAGAGGCTTCTAACCATATGGGTAATTTTATATAACCAAAGTGGAAACATGTTCCTCTGTTAAAAAAAAAAAAAAAGAAAAATCTTGATATTTTGGGGAATATTTACAGATACTTCTACTTTGTGTAACTTTTAATATTTTTATATAAGATTTTGAATGTCAGTGTCATGGGAAGTTAGTATATTCTCCCCTCATAAATATTCTAATATTAAAGGAAAGGTTTAGGAGTTTGAATGGTCATTTACTGCCTAATTTTTAAGTTAACTGAATAAAATTAAATTAATTTTATCAATAACATTTCATAGGTATTTTTATTTTCCCTACTAAATGTTCATATATTATTTACTTTATTTTTCTGATGATTTTAGAATGGAAATCTTTTCCTATTTAGACTAAGAAAAGTTAGGGAGAAGATTATATACATAGATTGGAGCAAAACAGGTTTACTTTAACCTACTTTTATTAATTTTAATTTATTAAAGCCTACTGTATTTTAATTTATTAATTATTGTATTACTTTCCATATGAACAACAGTAAACCTACTTTTATCCCACCCAGTACATGTAAAAAAAAAATTGTTTTTTGTTTTTTTGCTCTGAAAAATATTTGTAAATCCAGCCTTTATATTTAGTCTGTTTGCCCTTTGTCGTAAAAAAGTATTTTATTTAACTTTCTTGTGCCACTAAGCAGATTTTACCCTCTCTTTCTTTAGGAAACAGAAACCTCAGATTTGTTTTTGCCTGATGATGATGACGAAGATGAAGATGAATATGAGTCTCGTTCATGGCGAAGATGAAATCTGAAACGAGCTGTATAATTTTTAGGAATATTTGTTTAGAAGAACAACTTTTAAAGTTATTTAAAGACGTCAATGAGCCAAAAAAATTTTTTTTATTTTTCTTTTCAACACAGTAGATTTAAGGACAGCAAGTTTGCTATTTAAACACATCTCATAACTGTTCATGATATTAAAGCACCAAAGGCCTAGTGACTTTTACACAGTTGTGAAGATCCACAGGATGACATGGATAATCTCTAGAGCCTTATATTTCCACACCACCTGTTTTGTTGCTATTGGTGTTGGATTATGATGTAAATGACAGGGTGTTCAGAAATTTTATTTTGGATTATAATCTGCTGATAAAATTTCTTTAAATGTCAAAATTGCCTGGAATCTCTTAACTCTTAGCTATTATGGATGGGTCGTCAGACAGTAGGAGACATTTGTAATTGCAATACCCTTCTGCTTTCAAGAGTTGTCTTGGAAGAAAAGTAAATTTATTTTCATTTGTTTTTACTGAGGAGGAGCCCAATTTGTATTAAATCTAAATTTGGGGTGGGAGGTGGCTTATGTGTAGAAGTATTATTTTAGTGTAAACCATACAAACTCTGTGTTCTTAAATGCTATAAGGTAATGGAAGCTAGCTCTATGGTATTTTCCTTCTGTCATTATATTAGCTCTCCTGCACTTCTGTTGCTGCTGATCCTTTACTTTGAAATTAGTGAGTATTGGTTCAGTTGGTTTGTGTTTTGTTTTTCTATTTTTAACATTCTCAGAATATAAAAGGTTTTCACCCATTGCCCTTTTCTCAATCCCATTTTCTTTCTTCTGCCTTTTTATTACTAGGCCTGACTTCTGACTTACCCATTATTGAGATAAGTGATTCTTTTGGGTCACCAAAAGTCAACCCTTAATAAAAAGTTTAAACCAGCAAGCACCTTGATAAATGTTTAGATGAGAATAATGGAAGGATTTATGGGGAAAGTCAGTCACTAGCTTTTTTTTCTTTTTTAATGCTTCAATTTAGTTAATAGTTACACAAAAGGGTTAAAAAGTGTCTGAAATTCTTTTCCTAAATTTAAACCATGATGGTGAGGTGTTGGGGTAGGGTAGGGGTGGGGTAGGGTAGGGGAATGGGTATGCTAGTAATAAATGGGAGTCATAACTTGACTTTGATCAGATGCCCTTATTTTTTGATAATTTTGTAGCTTGTTACTATCCATGACATATGCATCCTTCAGTAGACAGTTTCTTTCACTGTGTGCATTTTTACTGTACACTGTATAGAGTAGAGTATCTGTTAAGTAAAATATATATGTAAATGTATGTCCTTGTGTTCTGAATGTTAGATGGAAAAACAGAGGAGTAACACTACACTGTATTGACCCCTGGGGAAATAAAATGATTAATGTACATAGGATGTCACTTTTTCAAGAGTATACACATCTATGTTTTTATGTACGTGTGGTGTGAAAATTTGAAACTTCCTGTTGGCTTCAGAAAGTTCTTGGTGATCACTATATCAAGGATTTTGTTTCTTGAAGTAAAGACTGTTTCTTAAAATAGAAACTATTCACTAAGAAACTTAAAACCATCAGGACTCTAAGTTAGCTACAAGAAGTTAAATCCCACGTTCTGATTATCTCTTCTTTTCTACTTATTTTCCTGGAATGATGTGTCAAACCAGGGTCATTTTTATGTTCATTGTAACTTCCCCTTCGCAATAATAAGGTCTCCCTCTTCCTAGGTTGTTATTAATATTTCTGATAACACTGAAACTAAAATAAGCTTATAAAAACGTAAAAATGTTACAGTGGGGTACCTAGAATAAGCAATCTTGCTCCTTCCTCCATCATCTCTAATGAAATTTTCTTGATGTCTGTGGCTCAGTCGGTATATATTTTGAAAGATTCATTGTGGTGAATATTTTGAGTCCTGACAGTTTAAACCTGATAGAGGGAACAAAGGATTTATATATTTTTTGTACAAAGTTTTTTCTTAAACTGTATAATTTTGTAAATAATTTGTTTGGTTTTTTTGTGTACTAAAACTACCAGCGTATAGATTTCAATAAGAATTGTTGTATTTTTGTATTTGGAAACTGAAAATTACAGTAAATTAATGGAGCTGTAAGAAAATTTTCAGTAGACTGACAGTTCAACAGAATGAGATTCCTTTTCATATGGTTTTTTTTTTAACCTCAAAATTGACATCTTATTACACTCTGTACAGAGAGAGTTGAGGATTTGTTTGCCTTTTTAGTTATTGGGAGAGAGGAGGGTGAAAGAGAAGAGTGTTACAGTGAAGAATAGACACCTTTCCCAGTAAGATTCTTTATATAAAACTGCTTTTTCAATACATCTCATATAAGATTAAAATACGTTTTAAATGTTCTAAGAATTCTAAAACATTTTTGACTCTCAAAAATGAATTCAAAATAATGAGTTAAATATATTAAAAATTTTAAGTTAATGTTAGCATAAAATAGTTGAATATATATTTTTCCTTTAGGATTTTTTTATCCCCATCCTCAAATCCCCAACTATTAGAATTTCTTTTTAAAAGTAAGTATCATAACTTGTTTTCTTGGCATCTTCAGTTACAGATATGACATATACCATCTGAGGCAAGCTGTATTCTTTTAAATTAATGTGACGTCTAAGTTTCTAAGTAGCTGATGACCAATCCACCTAGGTCAGCCTGGTTCATTAGTGGATTGCTGCCCAAGCTTAAAAAGGTAACCCCAGGGAATGCAGAATTTTTTTGCATTTCTTCATGTGGGAAAGCATTGGTGATAAATTGGAAAACAGTCTTGTTAGGATGAAACAAAGGTCCTACTGATGGATCATTATTTCAAAAAGAAAAAAATCATGTGAAAAGGAATAGTGGTTCTTCTTATGTATAGTATGCCTGTATTATAGTTTTTACAAAATTGTGAACTTGTGTAATAGTATAATAGGAGATATTGTTGAATTTCTAACTGTTTATACATTTAAATTCATATATGTAATGTTTGTTTTATCAATTACAATCTGAATTTCTAAGAAGCATGTTGACTTTTGCAATAAAGATGCAATATGGAATGGTTCACAATCAAAAAAAAAAAGAAAAGAAAAAAGATAAAAGTATTATGAATTTAAAAGAATTTGGAAAACTTATGAACCATTCCAAAAATTATAACAATCACCAAAAGAGCTGTAATTCTGGCTTGTTCTGGAAAGAAAGAAAATGTGTGTTGATGCTTGCTTATGTGTGACTGTGAGTGAGTAGTGGATATGTATGTGTGTTTTTTGTTGGGTTCATGTACATGAGAGAATGCTGCTCTATGAAAATGGGTATTGAAGCCACTGGCTATGAAATACTCAGTAGAATAACTCCCTCAACAGGATGGTCTTGGAAATGAAAAAGAAGGGGATTAAAGTATTACTTGTAAGTTAGCTTTGATAGCCATATTTCTTTGTTCATGATGGGTCTTGGTATCCCTGATAAAAAGCACAAACAATTTTATAAAAGCAATTATTTTAATGCTACCTTGATGATATTCAGTGTGCCTGCCAACCATAGGAAGGACCTTTTTCTTTTTTCTTCTTTTTTCTAAAATATATTTTTATTGATTTCAGAGAGGAAGGAAGAGGGAGAGAGAGATAGAGACATCAATGATGAGAGAGAATCATTGATTGGCTGCTGTCTGCACACCCCACACTGGGGATCGGGCCCGCAGCCCTGGCATGTGCCCTGACTGGGAATTGAACCATGACCTCCTGGTTCCTAGGTCGATGCTCAGTCACTGAGCCATGCCGACCACCTGGAAGGACATTTTTCTTAAGTGGAATAGAAAGATGGGAAAAAACACCTTGAAGAGATGACTTCTAATTGTGACTTCTAATAGTAAAGAATAACAAGAAGTAATCTTACACCTTAAGGATTCGGTGGGAGGTGATGAGAAAGGAAAGTATATTACTTGGGCTCATATTTCTTCTTTGAAAAATTTCTTATAAAATTCCCCTTGAAATGATTATTCATTGTCTAAGAAGAGTCATTCTTTTAATCTCAGCCTATACAGGAAATTACTAAAGAATGGGAGTAAATTTCATTTTCAGTCTTTCCAAATAAATTTCATCTGTATTTTATGAATTTGGTAAATGGCAAATAAGCTGTGTGATCATTTGTTTTGAATAGATGAGAATTTATCCTCATCTATACAGGGTGTCCCCTCAAGATGTATATACACTTTAACAGCTGATAGCTCAATTTTGAAAATGAAATGTATTTTAATTAACACTGCCTTAATAGTTATTCATAGTGAGTGTATACATTTTTGGGTGACACCCTCCATGTTTATAATAAACATTAGTTCTGGGAAGTTTAGTGGGGATAAGCATAATTCTGAAAATAGTTACATCTGTTTAATATTAAGTCAAATATTTTACTAAAATGGACCTCTCATTAACAAATTATTGGGTTTATGTGATTTTTTTTTAGTGATTTTGATGTAAATTATTCTAAAGCAAGGATAAATTTTGAATCATGAGTCCCAGTGTATGATCTAGCCTGTATCTAATTATGTTACAGTAAACAGAAGGTATGAACATTTATGTCAACACTTGAAATGTTTGAGATGATAGAGTCAGGGTTGCTTTAAACAAGGGCAGACCTGCACATTTTGTGTCATTTTAGTGTCAGATCTGTTTGAGGAGCCAAGGAGCACTGACTCGAAAATACAAGGCTATTAACTGCTATTGCATGTGCTGTGAATCACCTTCATTTATGCTAAATTTATTTTATTGCCAAGTGATCTCCTTTCTGCAGGGTCTCTTACCTGGTTCTTTGATCAACCTTAGGTTAACTAAACCATCCCAGCATTCTGAGATAGGTGACTTGATACAGGTGAAATTAAGGTCAGAATAGTGTTTGATGACTGTTTGCAAGATAATTGCAGTTTGAGTCTACTCTTTTCTTAGGCTACTGCAAACAGATTTTTTTTCTCCTTTTTTTTGTGTGTGTGTGGAGTTGATCATTAAGCATGATAAATGTGGCTGTTACCTTTTCTTTTTATTTATTTATATTATCTTTCTGTGAAAGAGGAGCAAGAGCTTGTTAGCTTGTTTTCCATGAAAATAAGCCTGTATTTCCTACATCCCTTCAGTTTTCTAACCACTTCATAGAGTTCTATTATTTTGATATAGTGGTCCATTTGTAATTTAAAATAATAGTTATTTTTTTATATAGAGGTACTGGTTTAGTATTTGCTCAAAATTATTCTTAATTATTTGTCAGGGAGTCCAGGTGTGGAAATAAATCTTTTTAGTTGCCTAGCCCTTTTCTATTCTTGGTATTGCTTTGTAAAAACCATATAAAAGTGAATGTCTTGTTAACAGTTTCCTAAAGTTCTTGTGATTCCATCTTTTCTCATGTTCTCCCAGAGAGCTCTTAGTGTAAAATATTGATATATTTCTCCCAGTTTTAAATTAAATTAGATAATAAGGGCTAATATAGACTTTGCCCAATTATTCTGGTTTCTGGAGGATGATTTGGCCTCAGGGTGAATTCTTAGACCAAACGCTGCCTATTTATCTGTGTAAACACCTGTTCCTGCATACCAGTAAACTATTGAGTTCTAGATTCTGAACTACCCTCCAACAAGAGATTTATTTACTGTAGGATTCAAGTTTTTAACATTTTGAGCCTGTAGGGGGCTCTAGGAGACAAAATTTAGTTGGCCTTAGAGCCACAGCAACTTACAGTAAAAATATTTTGCATTGTGATACAGTATACACACTTTGGGGGCTCTAGGAGACAAAATTTAGTTGGCCTTAGAGCAGTGACTGAATCCTTTTTTTTCCCCACAGCAACTTACAGTAAAAATATTATGCATTGTGATACAGTATACACACTTCCTCCAAACAAAAGTTTACCAAACAACACCCTTATTATTCAATATGCACGTGATATTATTTATTCTATTAATTTTTGGCAGGATCCACTATTTGACTTTCAACATTGCAGTTTGAAAAACACTGGCCTATTGAGATATAGGGTAAATTGGATTCAAAAAAAATTTTTTTTATTGATTTCCAAGAAGGGAGAGAGAGAGAAACATCAGTATGAGAGAATCACTGATTAGCTGCCTCCTGCATACCCCCTACTGGGGATTGAGCCCGAAACCCAGGCATGTGCCCTGACCAGGAGTCAACCCAGCAAATCAAACCAGGAATTGAGACCTCCTGGTTCATAGGTTGATGCTCAACCACTGAACCACACTGGCTGGGCTGAATTGGATTTTTAAATCACTCTCTTCCTTGCTGTAACATCGTCAATACAATTTTGAGTGTAAAATGATGTAATTTAACGTTTTGTATTTTGCTTGGAAAAATAGTCTAGAGTCTAAAATTAAAGGTGAAAAAATATATATCAGTGTCTTTATTGATTACTTGATGCTCTTGAGTGTGAAGGTGTTTTTAATTTTTAAAATAGACAACTGTGAGTGACTTTAAACTTGCCTGCAGTTTTATATTTTTGTCATTATTTGTTCTGGGGAGGAAGTAGAATACTAGTGTATTGGTGTTACTTTTTATGAAATTCAAGTCAGTGAGAGTATTTGGCTTTGAGTTTTGCATTTAGAGTCACCTTAGCTATCAGCCATCAAAACTAAACCAAGTTTGATGTCTATCTCTGAGAAAATTGTACACATTTCAACCTTGTGCCATTGAATTTCATGCTTTTCAAACACATTTTCCTATAAGTTATAAGAAATAGGAAATAAAAAATAATTACCTAATCCTTGCCACTTTTCTTAATCTTGGGCAAGTGTGTTACTTGTATCTTTACATGCCTGTGCTTTTCCAGTTTCTAAAATATAAAGAAAAAGATTAGGAACATGTTGATGAGAATGTTGACATATTTTCAGAAAGCCACAGGAGGAAAACCATTAAGTCTGCAAAGCAATGAAATCAGCCCTAATAATGGAAATGTAAGTTATTTGTACATTTTAGAATGTCTATCCTCTGTCCATATTCATTCCTTTGGGATTCTTTAAGTAATAAAACCTGACTTCCTTGTATTACCATGGTACCAAGTAAATATTTTCCACTAAACTGGTTATTTTAAGTTATTCATTAAGAAAATATATTTTCAACTAAATTGATAATTTTAAACTGTTCACTTAAAAAAAAAATAACTGGCATGTATTTAATGCAGAAGGTGTTCCAGGAATGGCTCTGTAGTTTGTCTGAATCCTCTGTTTGCATAGCCCTTTGATGAAGTGCAACTCGGTTGTTCAGCTTGGAACTGAGTTTTGGGGAGATTAAGTGGTTTCCAGAGATCACACAGCCTAGAGTGGTGGGACTAGAATTTGAACACAGATCTGACTCCAGAGCTCAGCTTTTAACCTCTGTGCTCTGCTCCTTTTAATAAAATGGAATATTACAAGTCCATAGAATGTCACTGGTCTTTTTTATTAGTGTCTGTCAAAACACTGCCTTTCTGGCTCCATCTATTTCATCTGCCTTGGATTGAAACCAGGCTCCCGTAGGGAGCAACACTGTTTTTAGGTAGCATATTGGAAACCATAGCGAACAGTGTTTATATATGCTAATTTGTGGGGAAACATTTTAAAGTAATTTTCTGTGACCTCCGTAATGTACAGCCAGCCAATTTGATACATTTCACAATGATCTGGCTATATCATAAGCTATGTTTATTTTATTTTCAATTTTATCTTAAATATTTTCTCTGGCAAACTGAATTATGATAATCTTGCAATATTTCTACCTTGTTTCTTTGTGTTTTTTAATATTGCTGGTGCCTTCTTCCTTTTAACCTTGGCATTAAAAAAATCATGTTGCACATAAATAAGTTACATGCTTTTATTTAATGATGTTTTCATATAGTATACTGAATTTTCTAGGCAGAAAGTGCTGAGAATAGCAGTGTTCATTTATAGTTATGTTTATGCCATAGATTTTTTTCAAAAAATAATATATTCTCAATGAATAAAACTGGTGTTCATGTTTTATTGTTTATAGAATTATCTGACTTTTACATGTTCAGGTTTCTTAGTTTAGCAACGCCATTCTAAATCCTTATGGGTTTCTAATTTTAGCTATTTTGGTAACTATAAAATGTTTATTGACTCCTAATGGTATGGTAGTAATTGTCATCTCAAAAAAAAAAAAAGATGTAAGCACCCTTGGGAGAAAGGGGGCTTTTTATTCTTTGACAACCCATGGGAAAATAGGCATGTTCTAATAATACAACAGAGAAAGACTTTTACTCTTGACAAAATTTAGTAGCCATTGGGAATATTTCCAATATGGCAAGTGTGTCAGGAAAATTGCTGAGACAAAATGATTATAACATTCTCCTGGTTACAGTACATGCTTTAGAAAGATGTTTACCCCTAAAATTTGGGATGTGTCATTGAAAAATATTTTGCTGTCATCAAATGCTAAAAATAATGTGTGCCGTTCTTAAAGCATTATCAACATGTTTTTCCTTTGAAATACTAAAGATGGGGGAAAATTTTACACATAGAACCTAATTTCTTAGAATCATAATTTTATATTTTTTGAAAAATTTTCTGCCAATGACTAAAGCACTTCTCTCTCTGTGATTTATTAAATCCTAATAAATTATACATTTCTGCACTTTAGCCATTCATGTGAAAATTATTTAGAGTTATCTCAATAGAACGGTGCTGTGTGGTCTCCTGAGGCCCCAAGGATGTCAAAGAAGTTTCCTCCACTCTTAGTTTTACTTTTTCAAATGACTGTTCATTGATAAATCAGATAAAGCTGAAGAAAAGTCTAAAAGATTGAAGTGAACAATTAAAATCTACTTAGAAGCGAGAACTTATTTATGTAAGGGCCCTATTTTTATGGCAAGCTTCTGTGCTGAGTTCCTAATATTTTGGAAAGCTATTTGTGAGTTTTAGGTACTTATCAGTTTCTCAGAAATTGGCCATTATCTTGAAAAAAAAAATAGAATCTAACTGGTATATTCAGACATGTTCAGAAAACGTTGAACATTGTCTATAGAAACAGTACACAGCATATTTTAATTCTCCTTTTTACAACCCAGGATTGCCTTTTTATTCATTTTGAGATTCGACTATATTCACTGGTGATGGTTTTATGCTTCATGGACATAAGGTGGGAGAAATGGTTACAGTAGCTGTTTTCACTTGTTTTTCTTTGTGGTGATGAGAGTCCGAATCCACAGAAAATTTGCACACTTAAAATACGAGAAAAGTGCAGAGAGTTTTGATTCTGTTCAACATTTTAGTAGGGCTGTCATTGACCATTTTTGCCCAGAAACATGATTTTGGGTGTGTACGTGCCATAAATAAATTAAAACATAGATCAGATGGTAAAATATTCCGCACACAGAAGCCCTTGAGTAACTCTTGAATAAATGACTTGAAGAACCAGCAGTGGAAATATAAAACAATCCATCTATGCCTTTTATTTGGTTAATTACAGAGAGGGATAGAGAGTTAGAAACATTGATGAGAGAGAAACATCGATCAGCTGCCTCCTGCACACTCCTTACTGGAGATGTGCCTGCTACGAATCGAACTGGGACCCTTCAGTCCGCAGGCCGACGCTCTGTCCACTGAGCCAAACCGGTTAGAGTTCACCAGTCATTTTTAATGGTGTTAAGAAATGATTGTAAACTTGGAAAAGGAATTGTGAAGACTTATTATTTCCCAATATATTCCCCATGAGTTTTTTTTTTTTCTAATTTAAATCTTTCCTTAAGCATGGTACCATTTTTTTGTAGTTTTTTTTTTTTAATCATCACCCAAGGATATGTGTTTTTTTTTTTTAAATATATTTTTTATTGATTTCAGAGAAGAAGGGAGAGAGAGATAGAAACATCAATGATGAGAGAGAATCATTGATTGGCTGCCTCCTACATGTCCCCCACTGGGGATCAAGCCCACAACCTGGGCATGTGCCCTGACAGGGAATCGGACTGTGACCTCCTGGTTCCTAGGTCGAGGCTCAACCACTGAGCCATGCCAATCAGAGAGGATATGTGTTTTTTTAAAAATAATTTTAAAGAGAGAGGAAGGGTGAGGGAGAAAGAGAAACATAGATGTGAGAGAGAAACATCAATTGGTTGCCTTCTGCCCCAACCAGAGATCAAACCCACAATGTGTGTGTGCACTGAATGGGATCTAACCCCCAACCCTTCCGTACACAGGATGATGCTCCAACCAACTGAGCTACACCAGCCTGGGCTGTGTAGTACTTTTAATGTCAGTATTCCCAGTTTGAAAGAGGGATGGCTAGCAGAACTGAGGACCCACAGGTCTGATGCAGGTAGCTCATCTCCCGCAACTGGGCCATTCCCCAGCCATATGGTCAAAATAACATTGTCTCCCATTTCAATGCTCTTTATGTGATCCACTGTGCTGCGTGTTTTCAAACATTCTTATTTAGTCCTTTCAACAGCACTGTGAGGTATCCTAAGATTTTCCCCTTTTTGTGCAAGGGGAAACTGAGGCACAGTTTATAGTCTCAAGTCAAAGCCAATATTTGAAGTCCCCTTATATTTGACTTCAAAGTAAGTCTTTTCATCGTTGCTTGATACTGTGTTCACATCCCAATTCTAGCTACCTATGTGAGCTGGGGTTAATTAGTCTTTTGAATGCTCAGTTTACTCCTATAAAATGAGTATTATAATATTAGTGCCCATTTAATGTTCACAGGATTGCAATAAGCATTATGTGAGTTAATGTTTCTGAAAATACTTTGTGAAATGTAATCCACTATTAGCAGACCATCTAATCATCATCGAATTGTCTGAATGGAGTTATTCTTACCTACAATGGAATTTTCTACATGGACTATTAAATCTTGTGGAACTGCTTAAATGTGTTTAGCAATGTTGGAGAAAAGAGGAAGGAATACTTCATACCTGAGTTTGCACTTTTATGTTTCTTTAATATGCCACATTAATCAACTAGATAGAAGACAACTAGACTCTAGGTAAAGACATTTTTCAAACCCTTAGCAATTGAAAATGTATATATTACATCTAGCCATGAAGCGAGTCCGGTCACAAGTCACTCACTGCAGATGGTTGAAGCGGGTCTCTTTCCTGACTAGAATCCTCTTACCAGCCTCCCACAGAAGAACATAAGTATTTTTTACATACTTATGTAGTATGCTACAGAAAAGCATAAATATTTCCCAAAGTCTCAAGCCCTTTGACCTGGGATTTTACTTAACAGACATATTTCAGAATCACCCTCCCTGGCTGTTCTGTTTGTCATCTAATCTGCTCTAGTCTGACATATCCTATATTGTGAATCTCTGAGTATGTAAAAGGAGATTTTTTTCCTTGCCTTAACAATTCTGTACAGTGTACTTGTATATACTGGTTTATGTACATTGGTCAGTGAATTATGCTTTAGGATGTGGCCATTGGGAAACAATAGTAAAATTGAAACTATTTTGCATACACAATCTATTGGGGTGACACTAGAATTAGCTATTAAGTAGATATATTAGTAACATGTATGTGAAGTAACTGCACAAAGTGCATGGATTTTATGTTTCTAGATAAGAAAGCAGAAAAAGTAGTTAAAAGCAAGCTGTCATTTTCTCCATCTCTATAAAATTATTCAAAGATACATGCTGTGAAAAGAATCATGCTCTTAAAACTATTAAGGATTTTTTTTGTTGGTTCTATTATAACCATTTAAGCAATTTTAGTGATTTATTAAAATTCTGGAAGATAAAAAAGTTTGAAACACTCGAAAATAGACACACATTTTGTCCGGAAAGGATGGAATCTTTCCTGTGCTCGCTTCCCCCTCCTCACTTCTAGCTCACTCCACTGACCAGAGGGAAACTTTCTTCTTTGAGACTGTTTTTATATATCTACTAGAGGCCCAGTGCACGAATTCATGCACAGGTGGGATCCCTTGGCCTGGCTGGCAATTGGGGCCAGAGGGAGGGACCGCAGGAGGTTGGCTGTGGGAGTGCAGTGACCACCAGGGGGCAGCTCCTGTGTTGAGCACCTGCCCCCTTGTGGTCGGTGCGTCATCATAGTGACTGGTTGACTGGTCACTTAGGCTTTTATATATAGAGATTTGACACTTCATCTCTCTATGCATAAAACTGCAAGACTTTTCTTTTTTAAAACCCATTCTCTGTAGCAAAGGATTTCCCTTTCTGAAGGAAGGAGGCTGTGGCCACATGATTCCCTCAGGAATGGCCAGGGGCACTATGCTTAATTCTTTGTTTTCTGCCTTATTCTTTCTTACTGTTGGAGTGATTAACTTAATGTGACTACCCAGAAGCCAGAGGCGAAATTGCATTTCAAATTTTAAAAAATCAAACTGAGGTAACAGATGTGAAATTTTTGAAAATGGCTTTATCTGGTCTGGATCTGGAACATTAGGTGAACAGGTTTTTTCCACTGTCGTGAATATACCTGTGGACTCCATTCTAACTATACTGTAACCCAAAAGGGAAGCACCTGCAGGGGAAAAAATATATAAGCCCATCTTATAACCAACACACTGCTTTTTTCAGGCAACAAACCTGGGGTCACAGATTACATGGGAATTTGGGGCTTTTGTGTAGGAAAAGATCACTTACTCTAGTCAGTCTATGCATTGGTAGTAATAACAAAAATCAACTTACAGATTTTTGAAGAACATTTTTAAAGAGCATTGCATCAGAAACATGAGTGTCATCTGCTGGTTTGTTTCAGGAAGATATTAAATTATAAACACAGAGGAGACATCCTTCCCATTTTGCCCCGTATGAGTTGATTTTGCATTACCTAATAAGGCTACTAAGCTCAGGTTTTTAATAAGAATTATCTCCTGAGCAATAAGAGGCTGGCAACACAGGGAAGAAGAGAGATTCTGGAATAGCTATTTAATTTTCTTCCTTTCTCCCACTAGCTGGTTTAATTGTTATTGCAATACATTCTACAGGTATTTTAGTAATGGGTACAATTACAGAGGTTGCTTTTTAAAAATATATATTTTTTATTTATTTCAGAGAGGACGGGAGAGAGATATAGAATCATCAATGATGAGAGAGGATTACTTTTTCCCCAACATTTCAACACATATTTCTTCTTATGCAGTCTAAGCTGAGAATGCCATGTAAATGGGTCACTGCGAAATGCAGCAATTTAATTTTTTCCAATCAAAATAAGAAACAATTCAGTATGATCTTATTTCTATTAACTTTTGAAGGTTTACAGCAGTTAAAGTATTTTTGCTTCTATGTATGAAGGTTAAAAAATCATTTTTTTTCATAAAATAAAAGAGCAACCAATTTCACCATTGAGTAAAAGTAAAAACTGGGATTCTTGTTTAAATTAGTCCAAAGTGGCATTTAGGAACTTAGTTGTAGGCTGCTGCTGCGCTGACACCATGACAAACCAAAGTGTAGGGTTGGATCTGGTTTTGTTTCCGTTTTCTTTTCAGTATCCAATGCTCATGGATTAAGTTCTGGAAATGTTCCAATTGTAAGGCAGGGATCTGTTTGGATTCCACCACGGGTATGCTCCTTGGGTTGGATGCTGGAGGATGAGGCACATTTTGCTGGACCCATGTTGACTACCTAGTGGTCATCAAGGTCAAAAAAGTTGTCTTTTCCTTGGTATTCAATTCCCTGGAAATCTACTCGGTACCGCAAGATACCTCCAATTCCTTTCACAAATTGGGATCCTCCTTGTGACTTAACTGTGACAACTTCCAATGTAGCTCCAAATTTTTCAAGTTTATTAGCAGACCACTCCAGCAAGGGCATGCTCTCAATTAGTTCATGTTCTTGTTCTCTCTTTGTCTGTGAAATGAGATTTATCCTTCTCTTGTTCTGGAGTTATATAGAGAATTTTCTCCTCTTCTGTGCCTTGGCAATGAAGGATGTATCTCATTATATCCAGATTTTCGTAGACTATTAGAATTTCTACAGCCTTTAGTGTATCTTCAACTCCAAAACAGTACTTGCCTGTATCCTGGCTGATTTCATCAAAGTATCATCCTATGACTTTCTTCTTTTGAATGAATTTCACGTTGGAGAGGACTTCAGTAGATAACTCAATAGCTTGGTTGCATCCATTTTCACCACCATAGGATATATCAACTAATTTTAAAACTTTCCATTGCAAATTCTGATCAAACATATGAGATTGACTTAATTCAGTTTTAAAGTCAGCAGATCCAGCTAAAACGAGACCAGCCACATTCACGTTGTCCCCAGAAATAAACAGCTGCTCAGCAGTCTCAGCTACTTTCCAAACATAGTTATGTCGCTTTTCCATTCTTTAAATGGGCAAAACGCAAGGCTGACTGACCTCTACCACGTTTCTTTGGGAGATCCACAGTGCATTTGTGCAGGACTTCTCTCGTGTTTCCTTGGAGTGTGCCAAAAAGTGCGCCACTACCATCCATTACAATGAAGCCAAATTTGCTGTCATCTGAAAGTAGTGCTGTAAGAGCCTCTGTATGGAATTTGTTGTCAGACAGATACAATGATGTTTTATTTAATTGGTTTGAAAGGTTCAAAGTCAATGCTGACTTTCTTTTCCTTCTTGTGTTACAATTGTACCACAGTACACAACCAGGCCATTTGGAGATACTTGGTTATAAAGTTTGAATCTTTGTTGTACAGATGTAATGGCTCCCAGGACTGAAAGGCTGTTTACTTGTGACTTAATGTTAGACGCAGTTCCAAACTCATCTGCTAACATTTTTGCTACTCGTGAAATCTGGTCTTTGGGAGGAATGATCAATGATACCATGCTTGTGCCATTGCTTGGTTGCAGGCTCCTCCCTGGCCTGGGCCCTGGTCGGGGCTTGTGTAGGAGGCAACCAATCGATGTGTTTCTCTCACATCGATGTTTCTCTCTGTCTTTCCTTCTTCCACTCTCCCTGCAGGCTGCCTCCAAGCTCTTAATCAGCTTCTTGATCTTCCAGATCTCCACATTCCTATCCACAGCACTGGGGTCATCTGCCATCTTCTCATGTCCTTCTCCCTCAAGAGAGAATTATTGATCGGCTGCTTCTTGCATACCCCACACTGGGGATTGAGCTTGTAACCTGAGCATGTACCCTGACCTGGAATGGAACCGTGACCTCCTGGTTCATAGGTTGACACTCAACCACTGAGCCACAGCAGCTGGGCAAAGAGGTTGCTTTTTAAAGGTGATAATAGTATCTGTCCTAAAGTAAAAATGCCTAAGCCAAAGTTGGTGCAGATCAGTTAAATAAGAGTAGTCTGGAAATTGTCATTTTGAATACCTTCATAAGCAAATTAGAAAATGTGTGCTGTGATGTGGTACAAAAACACATAACTAGTTTGGTAATCAGCAACCTATCTCACCTTTTTTCATGTTTTTGTTTATTAAGTGTTTGTGATTCTGCTTCAGATTAATTGCATTCTGCTCTGTGAGAGTTTATGTGTTTTTACAGATCACATAGCACATAAGCATGTGTTTCGGGTTAGAGGTGTGTGCAGAGGGACATAGAAATGTGACCAGTGGGGGTAGAAAGACCTAAATATGAGGTTGCCACACACCAGAGTGGCTCTTTGAATTCACTTGGTCTCTGTACAGAAAGCAGCGCCAGTTACATGGCCTGACAGGCTGTGTGTTGTTTAATAAAACATGGAAGTGACACAGAAAGCTTTGGCTGCATGTTGGGTTTGATTTTATTGGTGCAGCTAATGGCATGGACGCCTTGCTCAGCCCCTGCCTATTTCGCCCCCTTTTGAGAACTTGATTTTACGTAGTAGGCTCTCCTCCCTTTGTGGTATTTCTATTTTAATTTCACACCCTAACAACTGGTCGAGGGATGCAAAAGGAGTATTGCAGGGGTGGTGGACCACAGGAAGGATGGAGATACCAAAGGAATCTATCGTTCTTGTGTTGTTTCATATCTATTTCATCTTCCGAATCTTACGAGTCCTTGACTGAAGCCATCCCAGGTGAGCAGGCACAGAGGAAAACCTACAGAGGCACTGAAGAGATGGATGGTGGAGTGCGAGTGGATTCATGCCAGTGAGAGCCTCTTGCTTCAAAGATAAGATGGTCCATCTGGCCCATAGGAGAACATGCCTTTGGCCTGCTGCAGACTATGGTAAGTAATGCATATCTCATGAGTGCATTGTACTAGCTACTGAAAATAGCCCCCCCCCCCGATTATTTTCTGGTAACTAAAGCAATATTTCAACCACATGTGCCAACCGTCCATCAG
Organism: Myotis brandtii; assembly: GCF_000412655.1. Taxonomy (NCBI): domain Eukaryota; kingdom Metazoa; phylum Chordata; class Mammalia; order Chiroptera; family Vespertilionidae; genus Myotis; species Myotis brandtii. The sequence continues at coordinate 685,297 of NW_005371920.1, read as the reverse complement.
TTGGCACTCACTCACTCCAGACTCCTGCAGAGATTAGCAGGATGCCGGTTTATGCGCCAGCATTATAACTGCCTCTTCTCTCCTTGTGAGGAAGCATTAGAGTGAGGGAGGGTGACTTCATTACAGGGGGTAACCTCAAGTCCACCCCAACTTATGACAACGGATCTTTCATAAACGTTGACACTCTTTAAATCTAGGACATGATGTGAGGCATGTCACAGGGTGTTGAGAATCCCTGCGTTTGAATAGTAGCTCCAAAATCTAACTGAACACCAGAACATTCCTAGGAAACTTTTAAAAATACTGGTTACTGCCCTGGCCTGTGTGGCTCTGTTGGTTGGGTGTCATCCCATGCACCAAAATGTTGCTGGTTCTATTCCTGGCCAGGGCACATGCCTGGGTTTCGGGCTCGATTCCCAGTGTGTGTGTGGGGGTGGGGCGGGCATTTGGGAGGCAGCCAACCAATGTTTCCCTCTCACATTGATGTTTCTCTCTCTCCTGCTTCCGTCCTCTCTCTCTAAAAATCAATATTTTTAAAAAATACAGGTTACTAAGTCTCAGCTATGAAGATTCTAATTCAGTAGTCCTATAGAGGGGCTCAAGTATACACACAGACACATGCACACATACACATACGTACGCACACACACAGTATATGAATATTACATATATATATATATATATTTAAAAAAATTTTCCCCAGTTGGTTCTGGCATGTAGCATGAGAAGTGCTTCCCAGGATCCCTCCAGGTAATTGATAACATGTAATTCAGCAGGCTGGGCATTGGTCTTTCCCAAAGATGAGTCCTCCCTTGTGACTCTTGGGATACAAGGTCTGAGTGCTACAAGCCTCTGAAAGGATCTGCTTCTCAGACTCCAGCGTGAGTCAGGAGAGCGCACGGGAAAGGATGGGGTTAGCAACCCAGCCTCCAACAGCTCCCACTTGAGCCAATACATTGATACAACCATCCTGTAAACCTTCCTTGGGACATGAAGGGAATTGTGTTCCCTTCAAAGGCTCAGGAGAAATATCATGAGTGAGAATATGAGATAGGCGGCGAGATGGAGCCTGTTGCTGTCATTCTGTCCCCAAAGCCAGGGCTTCACAGAACATGAATTCTATGTAAAATACCCAGCACTGTCGTACTCACAAATAGACCAAAACAAAGCCGTCTTCGAAATAATATAACTCACAAAAACTGAGCATATATTTCCTGTTGTCCTAAGGGTTCATTTATAACCTTTTAAGATGGGTCCTCTTAGTATCTCGTTTTGCCAATGAGGAAATTGAGGTTCTGAGGTTAATTTGCTCATGTTACAAAGTAAGTGGAAGAGCCGGGATTTAAATCCAGATGGTTCGGCTCTCGGACGTGGCCCCACTTTAACTGCTACCCTGTATAACAGATCACAGAACTGCAGGGGGCTGTTTTCACACAACCCTGGCAACTCAAAGGAACCAATGGAGTTTATGCTGACCAAATTTGTATGAGGCAAAAATGAAAGTTTGAATCATTTCAAATTTGTATATGATGATTTCAAAATTTACAACCTTACCACTCATTTAACTTCCAGGAAAGAAGCTGAGTTTAGAATGATTATGGAGCCCTGGCTGGGTTGCTCAGTTGGTTAGAGCATCGCCCTGATATGCCAAGGTTGTGGGTTCGATCTCGGATCAGGGCACATACAAGAATCAACCAGTAACTGTATAAATAAGTGGAACAACAAATTGAGATCTCTCTCTCTCTCTCTCTCTCTCTCTTTCTCTCTCTTCCCTTACCTCTCTCAAATCAATAACAAATTTAGAATGCTTATGAAAAATAGGCAGCTTTCTAAACGCTGTTTTAAAGATTAGCCATCTCATTCTTTTTGTTTTCTAACATTAGTCTTAGCCTTTGTACATTCAACTTCCATTATTATTGCTTAATATAACACTTAAGTATTAGAAAATGTGAACAGAACTTGCTGACAATTTTACTATGCCTTGCAGTTTAAACAAGCATTGTCTTGGGGCCAGTGATCCACCCACTATTACTGTTCCCTGTCATCACTGCACCTATACATACTGTTTTCTATTTGTGCCTCTTTTATACTCACTCTGTTCTTCAAGGTTGTCTTTATGAAGATACATCTGTTTAGCTTTGGTGATTAGCAGAAACATTAGCAGACCTACTGTTTCAGAGCATACATAATTAATGGATGTTCCTCATTAATTTCTTCTGAAACTGACTCTTGTTAGACTACAGTTAGATATATTTCTTGAATTAAGAGCAGATATAAGGAGCAGGGACTCTGCCTATTTTGAAAATAGGCCATTTACTTTTAAGGGAAAATGATGACTTCAGAGTCCATTGATGGAAATAAAAGGAAACCTCTTTTAATACAATACAACACGTGTCTTTTGTTTGCTAAGGGCCTTCCATCACAAGGTGTCTGTTCTGTGGTCTGTTTCTCTGGTTTTCCACACAGACCTCCCATTTCCCCCCCCAATTTAACACAAGTAGTAACTATTTATTGTATGGACATATTTACAAAATATTACCACAAACGGCCTTTTAATCAGACAAATCCAAAACGCAAGGATTCCTCTTGTCTCTGCGCTTGACTCCCTTCCTCTTTTTGCTTTCATTACCTGTGGGGCTTTCCTGTAAGTTGGTATGCATACAGTGAGATCCTTGTTCCAGTTTTTTGTTTTTAGTTCCCCCCCTTGCTATTGATTAACACACATCCCCTTTAAACAATCTGTTCAAATTAATGGGCAAACAATTAAAAAATACAGGTTCAGAGGCAAATGGCCCAGTGAGATGATTCCCTTAAGAGCTTTAGCCTAATTAATCGTTAGAGTTCCTCCTGTGAAAAAATTACATGCACATCTGTATTTGCCTGGTTCTGATGCCCAGAGTAGGCAAAACTGAGCAAATGTCAACAAAATACCCCCTTGGACTTTTCCCAAGGGTCTCAAGAAAAGTTTAGCCTGGCTCTAAGCTGGGCCACACTTTACCCAACCCAAGGCAAATTGTGGCTGATTTAAAAATAAAACAACAAAATTAGTAGAATAAGCTTATAATACAGAAGCAAGTGCCTCATATGAAGTGATGTATTTTATATCTCCCACATGGCTGTGCTAAAATTCTAATGTCAACCATTGCAGGAAAGGGAACATGTATTTCTTGAAGATTTTTTTAAAAAATTGATTTTTAGCCCTGGCTGGCTTGGCTCAGTGGATAGAGCGTCAGCCTGTGGACTGAAGGTCAGGGCATATGCCTGAGTTGGGGGCTTGATCCCCAGTAAGGGTGGGGGGTGGCATGCAGGAGGAAGCCAATTGATGGTTCTCTCTCATCATTGATATTTCTGCCTCTCTCTCCCTCTCCCTTCCTCTCTGAAATCAGTAAAAAATATATTTAAAAATTTGATTTTTAGAGAGGAAGGGAGAGGGAGGGGAAGAGAGAAACATCGATAAGAAAGTAAAACATCGATC